>NC_134857.1:13980000-14280468 GCF_049852395.1 Peromyscus maniculatus bairdii | reverse complement strand
AGAGGACATCAGATAAAGGTAAAGAAAAATCAGGCAAGGAAGGAGCTGGGCATGAGAACAGAACTGAAGCTGTGTAGATAGGATATTATTCCAGAGGAACAGACAGACAAAAGAGCTTGGTATACTTAGATTCTTTGCTTGAAAACAATTCTCACCATCCATAGCTTCTCTTCTGGGACCCTAGGAAGAATATTATTTAGGCTGGTCTTTAAAAGTATTCGATTATTCGAGTATTCGAGACCTAGCACTTGTGATACAGACACAGGAGGATCAAAAGCTCAAGGCCATCCTCTGATACAAGCCAAGCTTAATGCTAGCCTGGGCTACATGAGATTATACAAATAAATATATACATACATCAAGAAATGAAATATATAGTCAGACGTTGATTGATTTGATCCTTGGAACTGCCTTATAAAACTTGAAAAATGCATTATTTTTTCCTGTTTTATAGGTAGAAACATTGAGACTCTGGCAGTTGAAGTGGTCTCCAGCAGCCACTGACATGTGGAAAAGTTGAAGTTTACCTTTCTCAGCTCACACCAATATCATCAGTTCCAAGTGCAGCTCACTGTCCCTTACCTCTGCCCTTTCCTTCTTATTTTTCCTCAGAAACATCAATACTTGTCTTCATCCTACTAAACTACTTGTTGAGGAATTAAAAATTGATGGCAAGAGAAAAACACAATACCTGTCAGTTCCCTTAAATAATCATTCCCTCTTTCCCCCTGACATCTCATTAGATGTAAATGATTTGAAAAGGGAGGCTTTCGCTGAAAGCATTGCTTGAAGGTCCAAAATCAAACCATATACCACTGGTTACTATAATTATTTGGAGAAATGTTAAGTCCGAGCATTTGAAATCACCCTTCAGCTACAACGAGGCCGGAAAATCAATGTAGATTTTAGTTTTCTGGGTGTTCTTTGACATGCATGAAACCGAAAGCCAGGATTCCTGCTCTCCTCCAGAGTCCCCTTTGTTCTCACCTGAGGTTTTTCATGATTTTGGTTCCCATGCTTCAGTGTCGGGTTTCAGGTAGCCTTCCAGGATAGAACTATTCAGATGAGGAGCCTCAGAGGCTCTGACTACTCTGTGTGATGTAACATTCATCTACATAATTACAGTAACTCAGTGGCATCCTTTGTCAAGGGCAAAACAGGGACATTTATACTTCCCTGTTATATGGGAACTGCTGTTTGGATCTAATGAGATGGCAGGGGGTAACTGATGCTTCTCAAATCAGACTTGCACTCTTCCTATCATTTGTCATTTTAGATGGGATACCCCGTTGAGTCTTCTAACACACTCTCTTCAGTTCTGTGGTACTGTTCCTCCAAATTTGACTTCCAGGTGAGATTTTTCCAAATTAAATCATTGTGCAATTCCTTTTATTTTCAAGACATTTAGTGCTAAATATGAAAGGGGAAGGAAGAGAAGATGAAACTAACAAGAAGTTACAAAACATTCAGTGGAGTTCTGGTTTTTGTTTTCTGTTTTCGTTTATTTTTTTATCTAAGGCATGAGAAGAGTAGGGAACCTGAAGCCTCCACAAATGCACCCTTTGCTAAACAAATTCTGGAGGGATTATAAAGAAAGTTCTGCTGACCCCCACAGTTCATTGCTATTGGTACTTCCTGGGGACCGTCCCCTTTCTAATACCATTCAAATATTGTTGTCTAGTCACTCCTGCACAGAAGCCTGGGTTTTATAATATGTCCTTCCTCACATACATTCACCTCTTTCCCATAAGCAAACAATAAAGCAACCAAGATGCTGCAGAAATGGCGACAAAGCAAATCGAGGACTATCATTGCACATTTCATTCATGTGATTTTCCTCTCCAAGCTCCTACTCTGTTCTGGTCTCTCCCACATGTCTCAAAAATAAGGGAGGGTGGGGTTACCTCAGGCAGAATGATTGCTTCTAGTTCCTTCTATTTACCTCTGAATTTCATTTTTATTAACAGTTGAATAATAACCCTTTGTGTAAATGTACAACATTTTTATTATCCACTCATCCACTGATGATCTAAGCTGTTTTTATGTCCTAACTATTATGAATAAAATGACAATGAATGTAGTTGATCAAGTATCTCTAAAGGTAGGATGTTATTGTGTGTTTTCTTTACTCTTTTAGGGGGCCTGCCACCCAGCTCCCAAATAAAAACACAGAGGCTTTTCTTACTTATAAATGCCTGGTGATAGCTTGGCTTATTTCTTGCCAGCTTTCCTTAACTTATCCCATCTACCTTTTGCCTCTGGATTTTTCCCTGTTCTCTTCTGTAAATCCTACTCTTACTCCATTGCTGTTTGTGTAGCTGGGTGACTGACCCCTGGAGTCATCCTCCTTCTCTGGCTCTTTTGTCTTTTCCTCCCATATTTCTCCTTCTATTTATTCTCTCTGTCTGCCAGCCCCACCTATCCTTTCCCTTGCCTAGCTATTGACTGTTCTTTATTAGACCATCAGGTGTTTTCAACAGGCAAAGTATCATAGCTTGACAGAGTTAAACAAATGAAACATAAACAAAAGGAACATATCTTAAAATAATGTTCCCCAATAATAGGATACAGTACCTTTTGGGGACATGCCTCAAAATGGGAGATCTATTTCCTTTTGAGGAAACTCCACATTGATGGCCATTGTGGCTATGCCAGGCTGTACTCCCATAGCAGTGACTAAGAGTTCCTGTTTTCTCACAGCCATGCCAGCATTAGTTGTCATTTGCTTGGGGGAATCTTAGTCATTCTGACTAGGATAGGATGAAATCTCAAAGTAGTTTTAATTTGCATTTCCCTGATTGCTAATGGTGTTGAACATTTTAAAAAATATTTCTCAACCATTTGTATTTCAACTTTTCAGATGTCTGTTTAGGTCCGTGCCCCATCTTTAATTAGGTTGTTTGATTGTTGTTTAAATTATTTTCAGTTCTTTGTATATTCTAGATGTGTAGCTGGTAAAGATTTTTCCTGCTGTTCTGTAGTCTGTCTTTTCAGCTGAATTGTGGTGTGTCCTTTGCTGTGTGGACACATTTTGGTTTGTGAGGCCCTATTTGTCAATTATTTGTTTTAATGCTTGCACTACTAAGGTCCTGTTCAGAAAGTCCTTTCCAGTACCTATAAGTTCAAGCATATTCATTTTTTTCTCCTCTGTCAGATTATGAATGAGAAAACTCGTATCTAGAAATGTTGCATGGTTTTCATATATGCATGTAAGCATTGTGAAACTTTAAATATGAGTTTTTCATGAACAATACCTCCTAGAGACCAAGAAAATAGTAAGGGGCCACAGAGCACTTCCCCCAAGAACTAAAATAAAGAGCACAGCACGGTGATCTAAAGTCAGGTAATCGAGTGGGAGGGAAGAGTGGGGGGATGGTTCAAGGAGTGATAGTAAGTACTAGGAGCCATTTGAGAAAGTCACATGAAAAACTACTACAACTGTGTGTGTGTGTGTGTGTGTGTGTGTGTGTGTGTGTGTGTGTGCATGCTTTATATATATATAAAGTTTTAAATGGAGCTTCCTTATAACAGGGCAACAATGGCCATACTAGACACTATAGTATAACAAAAATATAACTAAATGATGGGAATGGATTACTTGTTTGGAGTTGTTGGCCAGTGGATTCCCATAGACCCTTAAAGAGCACATATTTTTGTTATCACCCTTGGTTATCTTCCACAACTTCACACCAATACTCTATTGCTAAAGATAACACATATTTGATTTATAGAACACAGAGAGATTAAGCTGGTACTAACCTGAAAGTTCCACCACTGCTGGTTAGTTCTCATAGTACTTGGAGGTGCTATGCACAGTACTAGAGGAGAAAAGTAATCACCAGTCTTACTCAGCTATAAACTCTTCAAGCTACAATGATCATTTCCCTGGCAACATACACCTATTGGTGCAATAGTGTCATGGAGACTGTGGGAGTAACTAACCAACCACTTCCTGATGGGATGTAAGGCTCAGTGCATAATGTGAAATCCATACCTGGAACTATTATTAGGGCTGAAAGTGGATGGCTAGATGGGTCATATCCCATGAAGACAATCTAGTACATTTACTTTGTTAGTGAGATATAGTGTTAAACGGACTCTTAATGACATTGTTATACCCATAAATTAGTGTATCTCTCAAACTTCATTTGAGATGCTTCTTTCTTCAGCAGATGTTGATTAGCACAGATTGATCAAGGTACAAAGAATAAAAGACTGCAGAGTGCTTAGCCCAAAGTGGGACATCACTAACAACCTGGACCTCCCAAAGTTCATGGATCACTGTAGAAGAAGGGGTAGAATTATTGTTGTAAAGCCAGAGGCTGTGGATGGCTACAATAAAACAGTGCTTGCCAGACACAACAAACAGTTTCACCTGTGAACTCACAACAGTTGCGATAGCATGTACAAGACTTGTGCAAGCTCAAGCCAGATTAAACCTCACATAGGATGGGTCATGAATCCCACCCCTAGCCAGAGAGCTGTCAGCAACTGATAGCTTCCAGGAGGGGGAGAGTTGGCTTTCATTAAGAATGTGGTCTCTGGTGCATGAAATACACTCCAACGGCTGGCCACACATTCAAGATTGTACCTCCAGGACTAAGTAGACTATTTGGGTCATTTTCAAAAGGAGGACATCAAATTGGATGTCATTGAAATAGGGGGTGGACCTGGGTGACATTGTGAAGGGGTAAGTATCATCAAAATGCACTGCATGAAACACTCAAAGAATTAAAAAGTATGTATATAAAATATAGCTGCAATTATTCTAAAAAAAAAAAAAAGGTAAGTATGGAGAGAGCACCATTTGAAGAAACCCTCCTCGTGCAAACTGTCACTTCTCCCTCATCACCACTGTACACTGTCCATTAACCCATTCATTTCCAGGGATAAGAGGGTTTGGAAATAGTCAGCTGATAAAGTAGGAGAGTTATCTAATGTCACTCAGGCCAGGGCTTCCTGCTCAACCTCCTCTCCCAGTCAGAAACTTCCAAGACATCTAGGGACCGATGTTTCCAAAAGTTGTTATAATGCCCCCAGGTTCCTACAAGATAGAAAATTCCTCTGGGTCCATTCCTTGGTTATTTCCCCCTGTGCAGATTAAGAATTATTAGGTTAATAATTAGAATAAAACTGACAGTGGATAGAAAGATGGATGAATGTAAGAGTAGAGCTGGAGATGGATGAATGAGTATACAGATAAGCCAAAACACAAAATAAAATGCCATGAGCTTTCTTATAGTTTTAAAATCACAGAGACAGAAAGGTATTGGAATAGAGTTACATTTTACTCTCCAGTTACGATTCCATTTACTTCCTCAAAAGTAGATCACATGTGAGCAGTTGATGAGGGGTAAGTTTTGGGGAAGATAATGCTCTTGTAGAGGAAGAAGGATAAATCCTACTAGGGACTGAAGAGCAAGTCATATTTGTTCCTCCCCTTGTTCCCCACAAGCCACAAAGAGCCCCACACTTGCCCGAAGAGAAAGACCATAGCAGATAAGGGGATCTGCAGTGTTGTGCACTGTGGACCTCACATAAACAAGTTCCAGGCCAGGAGACAAAAGACAGCTTGGTCTTTTATAGAGAACTTGCCCTACAGTTGTATTGAGCTGATGTTGTCAAAGGTAGGGGCTGAGGCATATCATGAGTAAGTCCTCTGGCCAAAGAAAGGCTATGACAATTCAGCTTAGTTCATGACTTAGTGACCTGGGTGTGAAATGGTCAGAAGATCTACGGACTTCTGTCCTGAGGAGAGGCAAATGGAATCACCAGAGTGTTGCTGAGGACTGTGAGCATTCGGTTGTTGCTGTGTGCTAGGAAGCACCTGTGCTTTCTATCATTTGCTTGTTTGTTTTTGACACCGTCCGTAGGTAGCCCTGGCTCTCCTTGAACTCTCAAACCTCCAGCCAAAGCCTCCTAAGTGCTGAAATTACAGGCAATAATCACAATGCCCAGGTGATTTTTCTATTGTACTCAACCCGCCCCAGTGAACTGATTTTCTCTTCCCTGTTGTAGGATTTGAAGACAAGCTTATCTGTTGTCTTTACAGCAACTTTGGCTCTATTAATTTATAATGAATCACTGTGTAAATGTGTGCACATGATATGTGCGGAAGAGAAAATGTGTTGCCGTCTTTATGCATACTTGTGTTTGTAGGGTATGTGAGTACTAACGTGCACAGCTAAAGATTTTTACTCTTCAACTTTGTTTTTGGTCCCATCATTTACATTACAAAAAACATCAAAATGGGCATAGGTTTAGAAACACAAAGTTGCTGATAGTATTCTGCAAAGGGACAATACCTCTTGCTCCAAATATAATCTTACATTTTGAAATATCATTTACCTTCTGGATTATAGCCAGGCAATTACCATTCACAAATATTTCAAGTGGGCGATGTGAAGTGATAGCTATTGGTCCAGAATTAGAACTGCTGCAAATCGGTTTTACATATCTATTTTTCTGCCCTTCTTTCTCAGAAACCGCAATCGTTTCCGCATTTGAACCTTGTTGTCAACTTTGCTGAGGCCTGAGACAAAGATATGTAAGTGGCTCCCTCTGGTGCTGCCTGCACAATTAATATTTTTATCCAAACCATGAAAGCCAGCTTCTCAGGGAAGAGTAAGGAGATTCTAAGTCTGTAGCACTAGGAACTAGGGCTACATCTCTACTTAGAGTAAGAGGAGATGCTGGTGACCTTTATGCCATTCTGTTTTTACTTGGGGAATAGATGAGAGAGCTCTGCCATTTGTCTTGCAGTTCATGCACACGACCTAAGCTTTAAGTTTTAAGCACAGGCCCCTTATTAAACCCTGCCAAGCACCACCTCCTTGTTCCAGAAATCACCAATGCCCTGCAGAAGTAGCTAAGTTCTTCTAATGGACCTCAACACAACCATCAGTCACTAGCCCAGCTGACCTGCAGAACACATGGAAGCAGCTCAGAGCATGTGGGGCTCTTAAAACGTCTGTTCCGCAAAACCCAAGGCTCTGGAGTGGACTCTGTAAATGTCAGTGGTGGAAGGCACTGACTGGGTCTCCTCCCATGGCAGAAATCCAAGCTGTCTGCCATGACTATTCTTTCTAGATAAGCCCTACTCCACACAGGCAGTAAAGGGAGCTATCAGATGCCTTAGTCAGTTGTCATGGCCTTACGTCATAGTAATTAGGCTAAGACAGTCTGTGGGCCCTCAGTGCTGATCTTGTCCCTGTTGCAACCACGAGACACATCTTCGCTCAGACATCTCTCTAACGCACAGCACGGGCTCCACCACAGCCAGAATGTTAATGCATTATCACTCTGTACACTGAGAAAACAAGTGACCATATGTGGCCTATGCCAGAGGAGCTGTAACTGTGAAGAACAATGGCTCTGAGTCAACAACAGAATTAAACTACTCCCTCTTGTGAAGCTCTTCTGAATATTTTAAGTGTTGCCTTGAAAGTGTGGGATTATGTGCAAGCATAAACATTAGCTTAATGCAATTTTTTGGTACAGAGTATGCCAGTTCAAAATCAGAATTGAAATTCAAAAAAAAATAATAATAACTTCAGGATGAAATTTTTTTCAATGTATGATTAAACATTATTGAAGAGACATGCTTTACTTATAATAAAAGTTGCTTTGTAATTATGAGATTCAAGCATGTATAGAAAATGATGTTGCTTAGTTTAAAGATTTTACAAAGGCACCTATTAAACACTCCCTCCTTAGCAACTCTGTGACTCAAATGTTTTCACATTCTCATGCTCACGGAGTTCTTGAATTCTTTTAAGCTGCCAATTGCACTATTTCTAAATGCTTCATCCTTCTTTCCATGGGTAAGTGAAATAACAACAGCCATATACTCCCTGCATTAGGCAAAATAGGGTAGGGAAAACATTCTTGATGTTAAAGAGTTCCAAGCAGAAGGGGGAGGGAGACGAGGAGGAAGGAAAGGAGGAAGAGGAGGAGGAAAAAGAGAAAGAGAAGGAGGGGGAAGAGGAGGAGGAGGAGGGATGGAGGAGGAGGGAGAGAAGGTGGAGCAGCAACAGCCCAGGTTCAGGCAGCCCTGCACTCATCTCCTGTGCTGCTTCCCCCACTGTACCTGGGCCATAGCTGATGCAGCACACAGGGAGCAAAGAAGAGGCAAGGACAAGAGACTGACTGGAGTCCACGAGTTCAAGACCTGCCTGAGCAATATGGCAAGAATGTGCCTGGAAATAGATTAAATAAGTGGCTATTAGTAAGTGAGCAGAATGTGTTTCTGTTGCACATGAGGGAGATAATCATACCAGTGTGAACACTTGTGTATAAATTTTACATGCTAGGAAAGGTGCTACAATGTATGACTTCATTTAGTTCCATAACAGGCCTAGGAGGCTGGCGTTATTGATTCTGTTTTACAGGTGGAGAACGTAGAGCCAAGCTGGTTGAGAACGACATAGACTCCTGCATTTGATTTCCCGTCGGACAGCAGGGCGGCCTACAGAGGTGCACGAGCAGCAGAGCAAGCTTGCTTTCTCTTAGCCTTGCTCATTTCTTCAGCCTTATTTCTCATGCCCCAATTCCTCAATCGCCAGGCCTCTCCTGAGACTCTGCTTTGGACCCTATCTAGGTCTGTGAAGCATTCTCCAAGAAACCACAGGGCTTGAACCCAGGCTTGATATCCCTGGAAATGTTGAAACTGACCTCCCTGGCCTTCCTCATCAAACCTCTGCCTATTCTATGCTTCTTAAATTATCTATAACCAAGGAAGGGCAATGTTCATGCAAAAATCTTTGTATTGTAGTGCCACATGCTGACGCTTGCGCTTAGCTTTCCCAATAGCCGAAGAATACAGTGAAGTATTTTGAATTAGGGACCTGGTTTTATGTATGCCGTATGTCAGAGATCCTTCACCAACTACAGGGATTGGGAAACAAGGAAACAGGAGAAAGAAATAACATTCATGAGGATATGCCATAAGCATAAGCATAAGCATAAGCCAAAGACTAGATAGGGATTTATTTCCTTGTGACGAGTTCATGTTCTAGCGTCGTACTCCTTTCTCATCTATGAAAATATGAATAACTTTCCTAAGTGCTTGTTGCTTTTTTTTCTCTGTGAGTATTCACCTGGAACTCTCAATTAAATCAGGTAAATAGCTGGACAGATTTATTTTTACGAAGATACATGCATGTTACTGTTTGGACGCTTTGAAGCAGCAGGAGAAAGAAGGGATATGTCATTATCTTAAAGATTGTCTCTTTCGTCCTCTCTCCATCTGCCTCCCTCTCCCTCCCCTACATTTCCAGGGAGTGTGTCCCTTATTCTCAGTATCACCACCTCATTATTTTGTCTTTCTCAGGTGTGTGTGGCAGATAACATGCCCACAAATGACATTGCTCTATGATGCCCCACGGCTCTTAGGAGTTTTAGAGAATACTAGACCAGGCAACAACATTTAGAAACGAATACTTGGACTTTTCCCAGAGTATCTCTGACTGGTAGTGTCATAATACAATTGTTCGTGACCAGTCATGGCCGTGTTTATGGAGCTCAATCTTCTGCCTGACTCCTTTCCTATTGCCCAGGTACTGGCCATTCCAGCTCCCTACTCCCAGAATGCGCTGCTGTCTTCACAGAGTGGATTCACATAGAGTCAAGAGGAACATGCTGATTTTGTGTACAATGTAGTAGAAACGGAAGTGCATGTCTCACTTGACATTGCACCTCAAAGACCTTAAAAAAAGGCTTAAGAAATGGCGGATATCATCATTGGACATTAAAAAGCAGATTCTCACCAACCAAAGCCTCTCTCTCTCTCTCTTTTAAATAAATAGAGCCATTTTGTCTATGAATGTCTTGCAATCAGAAGACATGAGAGGATTAATTGAAGGATGATGGTGTTGCAGGGGATTACACAAAAAGAGACATACATTTGGAGGCAGGATTTCTCTCATAATTGCTGAGAGGGCAGAGTAAATGACAGGTAAATCCGGTCAAGATTATGACATAAGGAACTGCTGTGTGTGTTAGTTTGCTTTCCTGTCGCTGTGAGAAAACACTGACACCAGCTGGCTCAGGGAAGGCAGGGTTTATTTGGCTTACAGATTATTGTCTACTATCAAGGAAGCCAAGGTCGGAACTCAAAGCAGGTCCCTGGAAGCAGGAACAAAAGCGACACTGTGGAGGAAGGCTGCTCACTGCCTTGTTTTCCAGGTTCCTGTCTGGCTACTTTTTTCACACTGCTCAGGTCCACCTGCCTAGGTAGGGTACCACCTACATTAATGACCAAAAAAATGCTTCCACACACATACCAACATACTAATGGGATGGAAGCAATATCTCTTCTGAGGTCCCTTCTTCCCAGGTTTCTAAGTAACCACCTGAAGTTACCTATGACACCTCAATGGATCACAGTGAAATTACTTCATCTCAATATTTGTTAAGTTATATAGACATTTTCAAAAAGTTATATTATCCATTTTAATAGCCTAATATGCTTTCTACTGGAAATGAATTTCTGATGAAATATGAACCTGTTTTTCCAAGGACAGTTTACTCAGAATAAACACATGATGGCTCTTTCTAATCTGCAGAGGTGCTAAGCCAAAATACTAAATATAAAAAGAGATTTCTTATCAAAAAAATCTTCCTTTCAGATCTATAACAATGTTTTTCAGTGTGTGTTTATGTCTTCACCTTTAAAAATACATAACAGTCAATTGTATATGCTGTACATTTCAGTGTATACTTTTCTGAGAAGTACTTTTTCCCTTTTCACTATTTATGTATTTCCCTGTCTTCTTTAAGTAAAATCTTTCCTAGACTTTCCTAAAAGTATAACTCTCCTCTTTATTAGTTCTGAAAAATATTGCCTACACAACTAATTGTATGCATTATAGAAGTTAAAATGTAAAATATTGGGTTCTGGTATAGGCCTCTTGCCTTCAAAATTACTGCATGAAATAATTATACACAGATCAATATCTTTAAGTCCAACTCCACTGTTATGCAAACTAACCAAGTGTTTTCCCCCCTCTGGTCTTCAATTTTGCAACATATAAATTAAGAAAGTTCCCTTAAAAATGGCCCTTTAAGCTAGAAAGACCACTGGAAATTTATTAAAAATTTTAGGAAGTAATTATTCATTGTTACAATGATTTACAGACTCCCTGAGGCCAAAATTGTGATTTGTCTCCTTAGTCATTAAAAAAAATGATTTGCAGTATGAATATAATCTTAGGACCCTATTTAGTGTCTGAGACGATAAACTATTAAATGATAGTCTCCATCTTAGTGTCTTCAATGTGGACAGAGTGACCCAAGTAGAGAATTAAGAGAATATAATTAATAATTCAAGAAAACCTTATTTTCAGCCATATTATATGTGTTCCTTATGCTTTCCAGTACTTTGATTGTACTAAAGGGTGCTTTAGAAATACCTAGTCCAAGTGGAAAAGGAAAGGAATTTTCTTCGTGTTGTTTAAATGAACTCACTTTTCGGCAGGACAAATAACAGCTCATGCTTCCTCTGTTGTGACGGAAGCCACGGAAGAAAGAGAGTGGCACCCGTCTGGAGAGCTTGTTACTCATCAGAAAGCAAGTGCCCAGCTTTTGGGCCACTTAAGAGCAGTGGCAATTTTCAAACACAACACAGAGAAGAAATATGGCTGTCTGCAGGACTGCACAGTAAGAGCTGTCAAGATAGATCCACAAATAGGAGCACCTGACTGATCCAACCAAAGACTCCTCTCCCTTTTATTCACTTTTAAAAAAATCATCACTATGTGGTTGAGTAATGATACAATTTTAAAAAGGGAAATTTCATTTTTACCTGCCAATTTTCTCTTGCTCTCTTTTACTGATTACTCCCTTTTAAAGCAGAACATTTATATATAGTGATAGTTAATTCCTTTGTAACTTTCTTTTGTTCTTGATGGAAAATGCATTTTCTTCATGCCTCTGCCCACCTTTGCATCCTAGATTTGGCTTTGGATTATTCAGTGATCTTTCTAATTTGGCATGTCTGAGGAGAAGTGCATCTAAATTTTAACTCTGTTCTGTTGAACCTTCTGCATAGTTTAGAGTTGTTGTCAAGAACAAAAACATGCTGGGGCTGTAGCTCAGTGACAGTGCACTTGCCTAGCAGGCACAAGGCCCAGGGTTCAATCCCCAGTACAGGTAAAAAGAACAGAGAGAAAGTAAATAATGTGTATATGTAAACCTAAAAAGACTTGTAAATTTTCAAAGGTGCAATAGGCAATAATCACTAAACTTACGTAGTACATTATCAATTAAAGTAACACCCCTCTACTATAAGACGCAAGCTTTAAATGTAGAGTACATTATCATTATGAACATGCTTTGTCTACTTATCTTACTCTCCCAAAGAAAAGACTTTTAGAGCCAGAAAAAGTATTTATTTTAATTAGTTCTATTATTTATTTGTTTGTTTGTTTGTTTATATTTTAGTCTGCAAAGTAGCAGAGGGTTGCTTGAGGTTGGTGTTTTCCTACATACTTGATTTGGGTTATCTGTTTCCCTTCTCTCTGTCCCTACCGCCCTGCCCCCTACCCCACGTCTACCTTCCCATACCCAGCATTCTCTTTGGCCTCTGTACTACAGGTATCCAATGACCCTCTCCACTTCTGCTTGTTCTGGCTCTCATGGGTCTGTTTCTGGGTTCTTGGCATCTACATGCACCTACTCTCACACAAATGCACATTTAAACATTGTTATTAAGGCCCAGACATACTAAGAAAATATTGTGTAACAGTTATCAGAGTAAGGCCCTCGCATGTGGCTCTCCTGCTTCTGGGACTAGTTTTTTATTTATTTGCTTTTCTTTTATCATGCTATTGGAAAACTTGCTCTGTTTTCTATATCACACAATGAGGACTGAGTATGATAATAAGGGATAGAGTTACATTCTAATCATACTTCCTATGAGGTTTGTCATAATCTCTCAACCAAATATTTGGAGATTAATAAAATAACATGTTTAATTATCAGGATTGCACTGCCATGTTTTTAGAATGAAGTTATGTGTAGCAGTAAAGTTTCTCCCCTTCATTGGCTGACACACTCCCTTAAGCCCTTCAGTGTGTTAGAAACCAGGGTGTGTCACTTAAGTTATTTCTGTCCAGGTAGCAGAGGAACTCTCGCTGCTCTAGATTACACACATGAAAACTGTGGGCATCCCTTTTCAGAGAACCAGACAGCCACCAACCCCAACATTTTAAATCAGTCCAGCCAAGGTATGAGTCCTGGTTAGCTTCTGAAAATCACTCACTCTCACACTTTTATAAAACCAACAAATCAGCCGAGCGGTGGTGGCACACACCTTTAATCCCAGTACTCGGGAGGCAGAGGCAGGTGGATCTCTATGAGTTCGAGGCCAGCCTGGGCTACAGAGTGAGTTTCAGGAAAAGCGCCAACATTACACAAAACCCTGTCTTGAAAAACTAAACTAAACTAAACTAAAATAAAATCATCAACATCAGGTCTTTTCAAATGTATTAAATGATTGGAACAAAATCCTGGGAAAATTGGAAAGCCTTCTTCAGAAATAGTGCATTACAAACATAGACTTTGCTGGACGAGAAAATATGAAAATGGTTACTCTGAGTCAAAAATGACTTCAAAGAATGAGATTCCAAATAGAATAAAGATTTCTGAATCCACAGTCTAACAGTTTAAAAAATAGTATACCTTTTACATATACAAGATTTCTATACAAGTTTCTACCTACTGGAGATTAAATTTCTCTTTAGAGAAATACAACTTTAAAACTTTAAGTGGGTAAAAAGCATTATAGAATTATTAAATTGGGTAATTCCTCCTCTCTTCAGTATACAGCAAATAACATATACTATAATCAACTCTTCAGTTTTAGTGAAATTTGGTCTATTAAGTAGCATTAAACACTGTATTACCTAGGAGAAACTGCAGTAGCTTTAGGTTCATGCCACTAAGCATAGCTATCTTACTGTGGGTTTGTTGACATGGAAGGTTCCACACAAGTTGAGATGAGAACAAGGCAGGTAGATGTTTAGAAAACATACTCCAGCCCCCCAACCTGCAGTTTACAAGAGTGTCCACTAACATGTGGATTTGTTTAAAACTCTATTTTACAATGCTGCTACTTTCAAACACACTTTCCATTAAAGCAAAGGGGAAAGCATCTGTTCCCAATCCGAAACACAGATGGAGTGACTAATTATCATCTTACATTTGATTCATAACCAGTTCCCTTGGAGGCAGGGCGGCTCAGTTCATCAGTTCAGAGGTGATGGCTTTGGTGGAAACAGATCTAGGCATGGAGCCCAGAAACAGAACATTTGCACCAGAATTATGGTATGCTCTGAAAAATATTGTAACACACTGAAGGTAAACTAAGGAGACAGCCAACAAACTCTACTTTGGAACTAAGAGAGATATACCACCCCCAGCCTTTTCTCATTTATGGTTCTCACATTGTGAATTTGGTGAAAATTGCTGGGTAAGAATGAGGCTTCTGATGTTCTAAGTCTAGAAGACAAAATTTTAAAAGGTGTGTGTGTGTGTGTGTGTGTGTGTGTGTGTGTGTGTGTGTGTGTGTATTATAAAGCAAAGTATAATCCTACTTTATTTATTTGTATTTTCACATATTCCATCTTAGTTTCCCATCTGCCTGCAAACTAAAACATATATTCCTCTTAAAATAACCCAAGCACCATTGGTATCTCTTTCCATATCTTACTGCTTATGTCAGAAACTTAGCAGTTATGCATATAGCCTCAAAAAAATTACTGAGTGAGATGTGGTAATACTCACATCTATATACTACAATTACTATATTCTTCTTCCTTTCCCACAAATAAAAATTGCTCCAAACATTAAAATCTTGAAACTAAGTTGAAGCTTAAAATTTCATTTTTTTAATAATAAAACAGAGTAAAGTGAGGTGGTTACAAACATCTATTCCAATAAAGCACAAAACTGTCTATGAATTTTCTTAAAAACAGGTCAGAAGTAAAAATAATATTTCTCATGTTTTAAGAGGAAAGACACTGTTTGCAAGACACCCATGGACACTTGTTCTCGAAGTAGACCTGTCCTCTTTAATATTTACCAGAAGAGGGGGAGATAATTTCTCCAAAGGTATAATCACTGGTGAGACACCTATGTTTATACAAACAGCCCCAATAGAATCCACTTGATAGAAACAAGGCATAGAAATAAAGGGGCACTATTTGGAAATAAGTGAATATGGAAAGGGATGCAAGAGCATAATGGAGTGAGTGTGAACACAATATTGTACATCTCCTTGAATTGTCAAAATATCATGTGCTTTAGGAAAATTATTTCCTAAAATTATCAGAAGTATGTGGCTACATAAAAAATTTCCCACACCAGTTTTGAACATAGTCAATAACTTTGAAATTATTAAGTCCAATAATCATAACATCACATAAACATCACAAAATCGAGAATTTTTCACTTGTATATGGCCAAAATCAAGTCATTCCTTAAGAGAGTAACTGGCCAAAGAATTAGTCATTTTTCAGATGGTTTCTAAAATAAGTTGGTAAGAAACACAGATGAGAACATGTGACCTTTTGGGAAAGGAAGCCATGCTTTGCTCAACAGCCTGATGTACTTATTCTAGGGAGGAATCTATATGTGCAATGTACCATAATTTAGTGTTTACCATTCTCCATCCAGAATACATGTATACATCTTCAAGTTGTATTAATAAAAACAAAAACACATCAACAAGAAAAAGAAACAAACAAAAATAGCTCCCTCTATAATACCACCAATGCATTCATTTTCCTTCAGAAGCTTGCAGTCTGACATGAAGTTAACTCATGGCCGTGGATCCAAAGATCATTTGATGACATTTTGTGAATTTGATTTTAATATAGGCATTCTGTTTCATGAAAGATTTGAGAAAGCAAGTAGTGGAAATCCCAGTTAGTTGGCCTGTCTCATGGTTTTTGTCTCCTTACTCCCAGCTAACATTGCTCTGATTTGAAGATGATTCTGTCACTCCCACAGAAAGGAGCGGCCCATCCTTCCACCTGCGAGTGGGCAAGACTGAGTGTCTTCAAGGAATATTTAACTGAAGATGTGCATTTTTAATCTCTTTTGATCTTTTTCACATAGTTGACTACTTCCTGGTTTGTCAGCATGAACAGTAAACTTTATTGCTTTCCTTGAAAGACTAGGAAATGTGGCAATGTCTGAGGAAAGTGTTAAGAAGACAAAGCTGCCTCCATTCAGCCCACTTGCTGTCTCACTATTATCACAGTTAATTCATCAACACTTATCATGTCTGAACAATATGCACTTGTCTTTTTCATCTTTCTGAAATATATTTAGATTAAATTTACATATATGCTTATTCTATGACTGTAACAAGCAGTCCTAGTTTTCAGTCAATTCTCTCCTCAAAAATTCTGATGTTGTTCAGAATATCAAATATCAAACACCAAAGTATGTGTATAGCAGCATCAGTTACCTAGGAACTGCCACAGGACATGGGTCTGAGGTAATATGAAAATGGAAACCAGTGAGAGGAAGATCACACTACAGAAGAGACGTGTTGGCCAAAGAGCAGACACGTGTGGTCCTTTTGCTCCTTCTCTGCTCTGCTCTCCATCTTCCTTCTTTACAACAGTCTCATAAAGGCCCATTTGTTATCCCAGAACAGACCCCCACTACTAAAGAGAGAGCAGGAAGTAAATTCTTCATTCCCACTCTAGAGCAGTGCTTATCACTCAGTCATTTTTCTCACACATGGATGCTTGGCAATGTCTGCAGAAACTTCTTTGGTTACAGGACAGGTGAGTAGAGTAAAGGCCATGCATATTGCTAAACATCCTCAGTGTGCAAAATCTTTCACACAACAAAGAAAAAATTAGTCAGTCCCAAATAGCAGCAGTGCCAATGTTGGGGAGTTCTGAGACAAAGTGTTCTATGATCTTTGTCAACCTCTCCTTTGGGGGGCCCAGAGAGCACACATGAGTTTGGTGGCATAGAAGCAAGCCTGTGACCATGACAGCCAAGCACATAGACGATAGGAGAAACTCAATTCCTTGAGCAAATGCTTAGCAGTCATCTTTCTTTGACTTCTTACAATATGATATTGAATAAACCCTCCTTTCCTAATCCACTGCTAGGTTATTAATTACTTCAGAGTGAAACACAGTTGTGAAGAATACATACTATTAATGTGTGGTCTACTTTATGTTCTGACATGGGGATAAGATTTCAAAATGAAATGATAAATCTGGTGTGATTTCTGATCTGACCTCAGCAATCCACCATACAATAAAAACACTGAACATCAGAATGTTAAAAAAAAAAAAAAAGGTGCCCATCGGATCAATAGCATGTCAGAGGGAGGATAAAGGAAGGAAAGGCGTGAAAAGAAAGACAGCCATGGAGAGTTAAACTATGGGACAGTGGGTGTGGGAGCTGGATCTATAAAGATGAGTTAAGATAAGCAAAGCACAAAACCTGAAAGGGTTAAGTACTATTGGGTAACTAATAAGAGTCATGTGAATGGACCAAAGGGTAGATCTTGGAGAAGACAAGACAAAGGAAGTTTTCATGTAAAGTTTGTGAAGAGTTGATTCTCCAAAAACTGTGGACTCTGGCAGGTAAGCCACTGGAACCACTGGGCAATGCCAAGATATCTTCAATACCAGTCTATAGTTTAGAAAGATTAAGTCTGGTGCTTTGGATATGGGTGACTCTACTTGTAAATAGTTGAAATATAACTATGAGAACATAATCTAATTTATAATATGATATTTATGATCATAAATAGGAAGGAAATTGTTATAAAGCTTCACATAAGAAAGACAACACATGGCAAAGAGCATACGACTCTATCCTGTTGGTCTGTTGACATTTCTGGTGTTACTCTTAATGTCAATTGTGCTTTGCTTACAAAAACTACCTTAGAAGTGGGACCTGCTAAAGATATCTATGAATAAGCTTTGCTAAAACAAAAATGCTAAAAACTGTTTCAACACATGGAAACCAGAGATATTTAAGTCAGTTATACCTAAATCTATGTGACCATTGTCCTACAAAATGTCAATGACATCAACCTTAGATTAAAAAAAATAAATAGCAGAACTTCAATTTGTACCTGCATTCTCTAGTTCTAGCTACTGAATGATCAATCCTAAGTTTTCATTTGATTTTTAAAAAGGTAAAATGATAAATTAAGGGAATTTGAAGCAAGAGGCAGGGGTTACTGCTGAATAACTGGGTGAAAACGCTAAAAGTGGAATAAAATCTGAGAAACTAGGGTTAGAAGAGACTTCAGAGTCCCTCACTGGAGCCATCTCACCCTGAACAGACTCAGCTGGACTTCAAGGCACCCTTCCCCCACCAGAAACAAGCACTGGAGACTGTGGGTCTACCTCCTGTGTGTGGCCCTGCTCCAAACAACCCAAGCATTTTTCTATGGAAATATGTTATCACTAAATAAAAATGGAAATTTTCACAAAATAAAACCACATAAAAAATAAAAACTGACAGACAATAGTACAGGGGGTAGGGTAGGAGAAGGAGGCCCCCAAAGAGGCTCTTCTTACCCCACACCCCAGGCTCTCTGGTGTAGCTTGCTCCTGGAGGACCACCACCTGTCCTGTGTTTGCTGGGGGGATTGTAGAGACTAACTGTAGAATAGCAGGCTTATAGAAAACAGTTACTTCTTTTAATCACACCGTGTCATCAGAAGGCCTGAGCAATGATTAACTTCCACATTCTCTGTGAATCACTCCATCACTAGGCAGTGTGAGGAGACTTAGATTCATTCTCTGCCAAGGGCACAGTAAACTTAATGGGTTTTGCATTTTGCATTAGATATTCTAAATACACACATGGTCTTGGCTGCTCAACTCATTTCAAAAGAAAACCTGGCACTCTTATAGGTTGTAATAGCTAGGAACGCTGAGACATTTCATAGATTTTTGTCAAATCTATGACACACACCTTCTCTAGTGCCATTTTTTAAATCTATGATCCTATTAAAACTCAAGTATAATTAATTTTGAGAAATGTATCAAAACACTGTAATTTCAAATATAGCATGAAACTTCCAGTTACTTAAACAAAATACGGTAGTTTTAGTATAAAAATAGGGAAATTGGGATGTCAACGCTCTACAAAAATACACAGTAAAAGAGAACATTAACTATCTAAATTCGCATATCCCTAGCCCTACGTACCACGATGGTCCTAGAAATGAAAAAAAGAAAGAAAACAGTGGTACAGGCCAGAGTTCATTAGAATAATCACAAACGACTCAAATATGGGACTTATTTCCCTCAATTCTGTAACAGACTAACAGCCTCCTCTGTAATAAATTATTCCTTGTTTCAAAAAACCTCATTCTAAATAATTTTAAATTAACCGCAGATGGGTTTTTATTATTGTTATTTCTACTCACAAGGCATTGTGCGGAGGCAGGTAGGAGTCAGTGGAGACCCGTTTAAACGTTTGGGTGTACTACCCCTCTCTTCCCGGGAGAGTTTATTGCCCAACAATGCATAATCTATTAGTTGCTCCTCGCGGGGGATCTAGAAAGTGACATCTTGACTTGAACCAGCACGCAGATCTGAAAGCCACTTCGCAGGAAACGTTGCAGAGAAGAACAACTTTCTAATTCCTGTCAAACTAAGAGGCGGAACCAAGCCCAGAAGTAGCCTCAAGGCCCAGGCAGAGCAGAGCAAAAAGCAGACTCCACACTCCAGCGAAGGTTCAAGAAAGGCTTTGCTTCTGGAGGCGGCATTGTTCCTCCATTCGCTCAGCCTCCGCGTCTCCCCTCGGCGGACTCTCCGAATCGGTGCTTTCTTTCTCTGGTACCTCTCCGCAGACCTCCGGGCTCTGGGTGTCCGGGTCCCAGGGCGCAGCCTGACAGGCTCACTGCAGGGGCTGGGGCGCCTCTCCGAGGACTCGGAGCCACCGCACGCGTCCGCCCCGGCCCGGGCAGCGCGCAGCGCACACTCGCTGTCTCGCTCCTCTCCGGCTTCCCTGGCTCCCACGGTATCGGCTGGCCTCTCACCACCCACTTGGGTTCGCCTTTCCTGCCTTGGCTTCCCACACCAGCTCGGCACCGCCGCCACAGCCGCGTCCCGGCACTCCGGACCCGAGCAGGCCGGGATGAAGGGATGCCAGGGTCAGGGATGCGAGGGGAGGCGGGGGCGAGCTGCCAGGGCGAGCCGGGGCAGGTGGGGAGTCGCGGGGTGCGGGCGAGGGCGTGCGTGAGCGAGCCCCAGATAAAGATGCATGTGCTCGGCCACCGCGGTGGAGGAAGGACCGGGGGCAGGATGCAAAGTGGAGAACGCCCACCGCGAGGGTGCGCAAAACCGGCGATTTGCAAAGTGCCAGGGCCAGACAGGCAGAGGGGGAGGAAGGAGGCTGGCTGAAGACCAGGAACAGAGAGAAGAGCCCACTTCTCCATCAAAAGGTCGGTTCGGTTAACGCGTCCCCAGAGCAGGAGTTAATCAGGGACTGGACGTGGTGTAAAAGGTGGGTTTTAAGGACTTGTCTGGTAGGTCTTCTTATCCTAGACTTAGCTCCCTCTCTCTCAACTCTGGGGATTTGCCCTCCCTGTGACACAGCTGGCTTTGGCTTTATGCAGGAGCTGAAGCCCACTGTCCTCCTTTGCCGTTTATCTGCATTTTGGAGATTCCTTGAACCCCAGGATTGAAGAAACCACCCAGTTCATTAAAGTTCATTATTTTTTTTATTGTTTTTGTTTTCATCAGAGGGTAGTAGTGAAGAGTTGGCACCAAGACATGTTTAAAACAGTGATCGACGTGGCATTTTGTTGTTGTTGTTGTTTAAAGGGCAAAATGCATTTAAGACCTCTAAAAGACCAAGAGGGGACTGGAAAACTCGATCAAGTGAGGGAATAAAAGACACATTTAAACTGTAACCGCCGATCACACCTCCAATACAGTCACCCTCCCCAGCGCCCAGCCCTCCTCCTGGGCCCGGGGGAATTGGGAAAAGGAGGAGCGAAGCGGAGAGCAGGGACAGGGTAGGGTTGGTGGAAAGGGTGAGGGCAGGGAGAAGCCTGAGCAGGAAGTTATCAGCGGTCCGGGAGACTGAGACAAATGCCAGGCCTGGTGGACGCAGGAGGCCCCCTTACCTTCTCTCTAAGCCCCGGCTGTACCTGCTCTGCAACCAGAAATACTTCGTGGTGCCTAGCTTGCAGCCTAATGATGGCCGAATGTTAAACAGTTCTTCACTCTCCCTCCCCTTGTTCAAAACCAGGATCAAAAGAATGTGAATAATGTTCTCGGTGTCCATCAGCTCCGGAACATATCGATGTGTCGGGAAGAGATGAAAACCAGGCTATGGGGCGCGAGTATATGTATTTATAAGCTATCCGACCGGTATATAAACATATATACGTTTTCTGCACGTAAATCCAAAAGAAAAGCACCCCAGAAGCTTCTGGAGGAGGGAAGGGACCGGAGCAGCAAAACTTGGAAGAGCAAATGTATCCAAGGATTTCGTGCCAGGAGGCACCTGCTTCAATATGCAGAATTCCTGTGCAGCTTTGGAGGAAGGAGGAAAAAATAAATAAAATTACCCCCAAACACACTTGAAATTAGAGACTCTTAAAGGAGAGTAGAAATGGAGAGGACTGGAATCTCCTGGGGACCACGGATCGTCAGCCAAAAGAGCAATCGCCGTAGAAAATCCTCGGCGGGGAGGTAGCTGCAGATGGGTCCCCTGCTCGCGTCCCCGCCGCTGCCGCTGCTACCTGTAGACACGCACACACACGCACACTCACGCGCGCACACACAGCAGCCTCTGCTGCGCGCGCTCTCTTCCTCTCTCTCGGCCGCTATGCCGGGTGCAGGAGTCTGAATACAACTAGAGCTATCCTCCTGCCGCGGTCCTGCGGACTCCGGGCCACTCAGCCCTCTCCCACCCACTCCTCCCGCGGATTTATTGCACAACATCGCTTTCCCTGGGTCAGCTCGGAGCTGCCACAGTGACCTCCGCGGTTCTGGTGGCGGTCCCCTCCCTTTCCTAAGTTCCGCCCTCTCTGGTCCTTCCGCCCGTGGCAGTCAAGCCTCCTTAGTCCGCAACGCCCCGCAGCGCCTGCAGAGCCCAGGTTGCAGGAAGGGTGAAGGGCCCAGGGCGTCACGTGTGACGTCTTCTAAGTCTCTTGGATCCGTGACTGACTGCGCCTTGGCATCGTGGAGGGCCAGAGGCCTCTTGCAGGCTGAGTTTCTCGGTCCTTGGTGTCTTTGTGCTGTGTTTCCACGAGGCCAGTCCAGCAACAGAGATGGGAGATTGGAGTTGGAGGCCACAGCCTTCCACTGAGTCTCTTATGTGTCACTCCAGAAGATACCTGACCTCCAAATCCCCCCTCGAATTCTCCTCACCTAGGAGCAGACTGTTCCCTGAATTAGTGGGAACACTAAGTGTCTCCAGTACTTTTAGTCTCTCCCCTCTGGCTGTGCCCACATTCATGGCTTCTGGAATGCCAATGTTTAAAAAGTCAATTCGTCGCTGTAATCATTATTGGCTTTTTTGTCTTGTGAAGGTGTGACTCACAGCACTGTATCCCTTACACCTACACACAGCCCGCTAGCCTCTGTGATGTTTTTTTAATGTGAGTTGAGAAACTGGGATCAGCCAAGAGACCCACTGAAATAATTGATTGCCACCTGTAATAATCTTAGCTAATAGGTAATAGTCCACGAGTTGCTATGAGAAATGAGTGACACGCGTGCTTTCTTTCCTGCCTCGGGGTTCGTTTCATATTTCTCACTCTCTCTATGATGTAATCTCTAAAATCCAGGGGAAAGAAGAGGTGCCTGAAATAACAACACATGGAAGGTACTTGTCCTGAAAGATTTAAAGTAACCGTTGCTGCTTGTTAATACGAATAGCTCTGTCACAGCCACTCTGGTTTTCAGAACAACCTTGAACCTTACACATTTCCTCCACTCTGAAGGAACCCAGCGCCACTTTAACACAGTTTTACAATTCAGTCCATCTGTGGTTTCGTTTTTGTTTGTTTCCCTTCTCAGGGAAGTAGCCTATAGGTTCCGAAGACAGTGAAGCTTCATTCTAAATCATGCCTGGGAGGCTTGGTTGCTGGTCTTCTCAAGTCTGTCTAATTCAACCGGAAACCCTTTGAGATTTATCAACAGTTTTCCCAAAAGTTGAAAACAAGTATTTGTTCTTATATCAGTAACAGAATTTCATTTGAATCTTTGACTTTCAGGTGGTTACACACTTAAGATTCTATAATGTGCCAGACTGGTGGCTCACACCTTTAATCTAGCACTCAAGAGGCAGAGGCAGGAGGACCTCTCCGAGTTCTAGGCCATCCTGGCCAGGACTGTAGAAAGACCCCATTTTAAAACAAACAAAGATAACATAATTAAGGATGTTATCACAACAATTGCAATACCAAACTTAAAAAAAGAAAGCAAGATGATTCAATAAAACAGTTCTCTGTAATTTATATAAAGTTTTGCATAATTTGCTGCCTACTAATCCTATGGGCATCCTTTGTAACTGCACTGCTGAACCCTGAATGTTCAATTGAACATTATTTATTTCTAATACTTGATATCAGTAGAATGACATTACTTTTACACAGGTCGTATTGTATTCTTGCATTATTCTTTGCAAGACTACAGTCTATATGCTGAGCATTATAACCCTATTTTCATAAACAAATTAAACAAAAAACTCAAGAAGGTTAATAAAATAGAATTGGCAGACAAGCAGCACTTGTCACTGCCTGTATTTGTTAAAAGTCTGTGATGGATAGTGCTGTCAACTTGACAGGCTCTAGAATCATATGAGAGAGACTTCTGGGCATGATGGTCAAGGATTAGTCCTTTTTTTCCCTTTCATTTTTACTGTGACTTTATTTCTCACTCACTTTCTCTCTGTGTGTCTGTGTCTGTCTCTGTCTCTGTCTCTCTGTCTCTCTCTTCCTCTGTGTGTGTGTGTGTATGGCGGGGGGGAGTACCACATGTGTGTGGGTGCCTGTGGAGGTCAGAAGAAGGCATTGGATATCCTGGAACTGGAGTTACAAGCAGTTGTGAGCCTTCAAACATGGGTGCTGGGAATCAAACTGAGGTCCTCTGGATGAGCAGCAAGTGCTCTTAGCAGCTGAACTGTCTCTGCAGCCCAGGGACATTATGTTGGCTAATGTGGGAAGAGTAATGTTGCCTCGGGTGGTGGAGGTCACTGTTCTCTGGGTGGAGACCCTGGACTGTATGAGGAAGCTCAGCATGCATTGCCTCTCTCTGCTTCTCAGCTAAAGATGCAACGGGACTAGTTAGTTCCCTCACAAGGCTGCCTTTGTGACTTCCCACCACGGTAAGTGAAAATAACCTTTCCCCTTTGCTGTTCTTGTGAGGGAATTTTATCACAGTAACAGAAGAGAAACTAAGACACATTCAAGTGAGAGCCAAACTTCTATTGGCCATTTTCCTCCACTTTCCCCACTAAACCTCTCAAGGAAATAAGTCCATCCATGTCACTTGGTGCCCGAAGCCACTGACCTCACATTCCACTTCTGCTAAATGAGGATAGTAGGACCTACCTGATGGTATTGCTGCTTTATCCATAACAATGCACATGAAGAACTTGGAACACCCGTGAAGTATATTTTCAGGGTTTCTATTTTAGCATCTTTATGATGTATTTTCTCTTCTTATTCAAATACCAATATATGAAGGGGCATTTGGGTTTTGTGTTAAAAACCAGTCATAGAACTTGAGTGCAGTTCTACTTAGTGTACAGATCTGGAAAGAGATCGTTAGTGACTGGATCACAGTTTCCTAGGCCCTCCCTGACTTCTTCTTTCTTTTAGTTTGTTTGCTTGCTTGTTAGAGTTCTTTGGGACAATGTCTTAAGTGTCGCCAACTCATTATGTATCGAGGAATGATCTTAACTCCTCATCCTTCATCCTCTACCTCCCAAATGCAGAGGTTACAGGCATGTGCCACCACATCAATTAGTATTCTTTTACTACTTACATTTAGCATAGAGAGACATATAAACATGATTATAATCTAGAAAAAAACTAAAACCATGAATATGTATGAAGACATCCACAGAATGTTGAGAACTGGGTTCTATTCTCATTGCAGGTAAGTGTTCTTCTGGGTTGGGAAGTTAATTGTGCTCAACCACAAAGCCTTTCTCATTAAGCTAAATGTTGTCTGTAACTCTCAGTAAAGTAAAACACACACACACACACACACACACACACACACACACACACACAAATTCACTGTAAAATTTGCACAAACACACCTGCTCACTTGTAGATTTAGAAGGCAGCCTCAATATAAATTACTTTAAAAAATATTTTTTAAATCGTTGACCCAAAAGAGCCTAGGTTTGAAAATCATCTATTTTTGTCATTGTTGTGAGTGAGGTGGAAAGTATCTAGAGAAGCAGACAAATCATCTTTATAAGTGTTGTGTGTGTATGTTTGTTCATCTTATCAGATTTCTGTGATAATAACATTTCCCAGAAATGGAAATGTAAAATATGAGGAAAAGAAAAGCTTGAGCATAAATTTGAGACACCTCAGTGCAATAGTATGTAGACACAGTGTGTTTTCAATCCAGAAAGTCATTAAGTGGGAAGATTTTCCACTCCCCCAATAATTACATATTCAAAGAAAATTAAATAACATGTTCTCCTAAGGTAAAGAAAAAGCAATGAGTATTACTCATTCTTTGGAAAATCCTGAAGACTCACGGCAGGAAATTAGTATTTTTTCCCTTTCCAAAGAGCTTATGAAGAAAGAGTATTAATAAAATATTACCCTGAGATGAAATTTTACTGCAGTGTTCGTCATAAATTATAGGCATTTTACTTAAAATGGGTTAAATATAAATAATATACTGAGAAAGAGTTTATAGGGGCAATGACAGCTCATATTTCTACTTGAAAGAAATAAAAGATGGAGAAGAATAATCTGTTAAGTTGTGGCATTGGAATGAAAATGACCTGACCAGCTTCCTGGCAGTGTCTTGCGAGGTGGGCAAAGGGCATAGATGTTAGGAATACTAGCAAGACAAAGGGGAATTTCTAGAATCAGTATTCCAGGAGTGTATAGTATCCATTTGGCCACAGTCCACATGGTTGGCACTCAAATCCCATCTTTTGCCCATACAGTCTCTATATAGAGCAAATCTAAATCTATCCACCCTGTGTCTGGCCCTAACCAAGTCAATCCTCCTCCAACTCACATTTCCTAGGATCCAAAACCCAGTGTGTTCTCAACCCAGCTCATCTTTATTTAGCTTTCTTTCCCACTGTAGCTATTCCAAATCTCTACTTTTTCTAAACTCATTGGCCTCCAAAGCTAATCCTAATGATTTCTTGGATTATTCAAGTTACTCTCCTTACTTACCTATTTTACCTACAAAAATTACAACATCAAAAATATCCCTCAGGCAGAAATGACTTGCATTTTCTCTTAGTGGCACTAATTTGTAAATCCCATGATGTAATTTCAGTCAGTCGTGTGCATTATCATTAATTCTGTAATGGTTTTCTAGTGCTATTGCTTTACCCAGGGTGGCAGGCACACCGAGAGAACATTCCACCACTGGCATGCCCCAGCCCTACTTACGGATTTTCTGTTTCTCTATAAATTTATTTTTGCACCACATATTCTTTGGCCAGACACTTTATACTTCCCATTCCACCTCTAGTCAGGCCTGTGTTCCATTCAAGATAACTACAGGATATCTCCCCTCACTCCTGTAGGTCTCTGTTCAGATATCACATTTAAAACAAGCTGTTATTGTCTATCTCAAATGTCCACTTCCTCTCTGTAACTCTTTGCTTTGACTTAGGCATACTTATCATAACATGATTTTGTTTATTTGCGTCTTTCTGCCATCAGAAGTCAAATGCAGTTGATCAGAGAACAATTTAGTCTGATTTGTTAACTTCTAGGTGCTAACAATCTATACTATGCCTGGCAGTGGTGTTCTGTAAGTGAAAGAGTGAGTGAGTGAGTGAGTTAGTGAGTGAGTGAGTGAGAGAGATGAATGTGAATTTTAGGGACATGGTATTCAAGACTGCCTCTAACTTAGGTAACAATTGAGCATAAAAACATAAAAATTTGTTCAGATATTCTTGAAATATCATTTCTTAAGTGCATATCTTACTTTAAATGCATTAAAGCTATAATTACAGGACATGTGCCTCACTTTTCTGAGATAATGTTTAGAATGAGCATATATTAGCTCCAAATGTACTTGAAAAAAAAATGAGAGCATATTCTCAAAGATACTTTGCCACTTAAAGAGCCAATGATACTTTATTATACAAGACTTACATTCTACATTTTCCTCCCATTTCCCAGAGTTTTGCTATTTTAAATCATGCACCTAAGTGATGTTCTTTTCATTCTACTCTAAAATTCTTTTCTTGGTAATTATATAAAATATGAGGCTTATACAAGCAGTTATCAAACCTGAAATTGTATTTATAATGCATTGCATAGATAGCTATTAGGTCAAAATTGCTGTGTATGAATGTGTGTGGTGGGATGCTGGCAGCTCACTTATGCCCATTTGATCATGTCAACCACATCTAAATCCTAGAAAGTCATGTTCATTCTACCACACCAGTCACATCTCAGTTATACACACAGAATCCAGTAGGTTTCCAGAAGAATGTAATTTAGTGAGTTCTTAATCACCAACCTGGGATTTCCTACATGGAGTTAAAGACCCATAATACATGTCCCCTTTCCAGTTAAAGGGCAGCAGACTCTGAGGATCATATTTAGACTACACGATGAACAATGAAAACATCTTCACAGAGAAGGACATTCTAAGCAGAAGAGTAACACACACAAAGCCATTGCCTCATTGTCAGATGTTTTCTTTTCTTTTTTGCTTTTCTTTTCTTTCTTTCTTTTTTTTTTTTTTTTTTTTTTGGTTTTTTTCGAGACAGGGTTTCTCTGTGTAGTTTTGGTGTCTGTCCTGGATCTTGCTCTGTATAGCAGGCTGGACCTAAACTCACAGAAATCCGCCTGGCTCTGCCTCCCGAGTGCAGATTAAAGGCAGGTGTGCCACCACCACCCAGCGTCAGATGTATTCTTAATGACAAGTAATTTAGCTGGAGCATGAGGAGGTTTGTAGAGAAAAGTCAAAAAACAAACTTTTTTTTTTTTTTTGTAAAAAGAGCCAGATAATGAGGAGACTTACACATCAGACAATGATATTTGGGACCAGATCCTTCAGAAACTTGAGTTGTGTGATCACATGTGTATAGTGGATTGCAAAAAATATAGAAAAAAACCAAAGCAAGGAAGGTAATTATGAAATTACTGTAATAATAAACAAAAGAATTGTGGGGAGTGTGAACTCCGTAGCGACATAGCCATAAAAAGAAATTGGTACTTTTCTCAAATGTCCGGCAATTATATTTCCCTTCACACTAAAAATGCAGACACTTGAATGTCACCTACTGTCTGTAATGCAACTGATGGAATCTCAAGCCTCAAGCACAATAAAGTAAAATAAGCACATCTCCAAACAGCAAGTCATCTTTGAAGGTGACTGACCTGAGAGGTTGAAGGTTCACAGAACTCTCGCCATGACTCTATTCAGAAGCTTAAGGAAGTCCTTGCTTTCATTTTGTACTCCTTAGCTTATCCCAACTGGATTTCCAGAAAAGGCACTTTCCACATGGATCAGAACCCCGTCAGCCACCAGGCCACCCTTCAGCACATATTGCCAGGGATAACTGCCTCAGTACCTCTGGAAAAAAGTTCTAAATGCTGTGGCTTGCTTTGCTTAAACATTCCTCTCTGCAAATAAGAATGGGGTAAATTCTATTTACCAAGGCCAGGACACATAATACAATTCCAGACCAGGCAAGTGGGTCCAGGAGTTTCTCCCTTCAGGGTCCAGAAGGTCAATGTAGGGAATTCCTGGTGTGATCAGTGAAAATAGAGAGATGAACTTGCTTGCTAGGCTGCATGAAAGTTACATGGTGGCCACTCCCCATTATTTTCCCAGTCTATTTGATGTGGGGGAGAGAGGGGGGGAGGAAGAGAGACAGAGACAGAGACAGAGAGACAGAGACAGGGACAGAGAGAGAGACAGACTAGGAGATGCTACAAATCCATAAATTATGGTGTACCACCTGTGAGCCTTTGTACAACTGAGTTGCACTTTCTTTCTTACACTACCTGGTAATAAGAAATTCTAGAAATAAATATTTTGCATGTATCAGGTTCCCAGTGAGTGTTCATTAAAGAGAACTCCTAAATCATTCAGTAGACATCCTGAAGACTCGTGTGAGTCATATTATCAAAGAGGTTTGAATTAGAGGATTAAAAAATTACAACAACCCCAATGAAACTCATTGAGTCATTCCCCAAAACTTGCAGTCATGAAAGCACAAGGAGGATTAATTGGGAAAAGGAAGGAAATAGGAATCAAGGGTGAAAAGAGACAAAAATAATGTAAAGAGAATTGGATATGATCAAATATACCATACACATGCATTAAAATGTCATAGTGAAACCCATTACTGTGTATAATTAATACACCCTAATAAAACACATTAAAACAAGAAAATGCCAATACATACAACCAAAGTACAAAATCAGCAATACAAATAGACACAAAGATGGCAGTGGGATGTAAGAAAAGAGAAGTCTTAAGTACTGGCTGAAATTGGGACGCATTGCTTTAAAGGAGTGGGTTGGCCAATGAAAGAGCAAGAGAACTGAAGTCAACACTGAATGGATCATGCCTGTAAATATGGATCATTCGGTTCTAAAAGAGCAGACCTGCCTTTAACTGAGATTGCAGCACAGTCAAGATATTATGAGTGTTTTGAATGTAAGAGTGAATGGAGCTTGAAAGAAGTATGTAGTGGGAGATATTCAAATCAGAGAAAGCAAGGAACAGACCTAAGTAAGATGTGGGTCCAGAAAAGGTGACGACAGCAAGACCCATAAAATGAATGGAATTTAAAGCCAATTCTTTTAAGGAAAAAATTAAAGAGAGTTAGAAACCAAAATGACAAGAAAGTCCTGTAGAAAATGCTTTCCGTTACATGACATGCTTAAATTTACAAGGGTAAAGGCTTAGTTCAGGGTGGATTTCCCTGTTTCAATGAGTAACTGTATTTTAAGTATGCTCAATTATAATTTATGGAATACATTAAAGTAACAAACTACTTCCTCATACAATATCAAGTGCCTATTCCTTAATAATCTACTTCAATTGAAAGTATAAAAGTGTTCTTCCAGTCACTTATATATAAATAGAGGTGTTAAGTGTCCCTTACAGTATTAAGAAATCAATATAAATATTTAATGCAAAGGAAACAAGAGATGATTTAAGCATCTTAGGATTCAAGTTGGAGATAATTGCTCTCTCTCATTTTTTCTAGTTTTCTCTGTTTCAGAGAAATAAGAGTCCTATTTGATAGCTAAAATAATAATTACAGTTGTTAAATACACAAACCAAGTCACTAGCATGAAGTAGCATGTCACATTTGCCCCCAGAGCCATCACAATGGAAGACTGCCAGAATAACTTGATGTCTGTGATATAATTATGAAAAGGCGTCTTTTAGACCTCACCTCAAACCCAAGTTCTCATGTGGACAAAGTCTCTAAGAGCCACTTGGATTGTTAGACCACATTAGATCACTGAGATTTTTCAGTCACTGCGAGACACTAAATATTTGTTCCTAGGAGTTTGGGACTCTTCCCCAAGAAACATGCGCAGATTAAAACCATGGCCTCCATGGAGACTGACGGTGACAGTAATATGGGAGTCTGGTAAGCAACGCACACACGGGGGCTGCTTCACTGGACAGATCACAGCTCATTGCCAGGGAGGCCTAAGTTCCCTCCTTTTCCTACAGTGTGGGAAGAACTCAAACATGGGCCTGGAGAGAGGGCTTGGCACGTAAGAGCACTGCCTGTTTTCCCAGAGGAGGACCAAGGTTTGATTCCCAGCACCCACATGATGGCTGACAGCTGTCTGCAACTCCAGTTCCAAGGACCCCATGCTCACTTCTGGTCTCTACAGATACTAGGCACAGATGTGGTGCACAGACACATGTGCAGGAAAAACACTATGTATAAAAATAAGGTGAAACTCAAATATGGCCCTTTCTGACTGGATATACTCCCAATCACACGCCGAATGTGTGGATGTGGATGGGACTAGTGAACCCTAGGAACTACGTTGTCTTTATTAAAAGACATACTCATTTCTACTGAACTCCAAGTGTGATGGTCAGCCTGAAGGAGACTTTCACCCACTAACCTTTCATCCCTATCTTAGATGTTCCCCTGTTTTCATTCCTGGAGCATTCTGTTTCTGAACACATTTTCTATCCTTTTCTCCATGAAACTGCATTTTTTCCCTCAAAGACAGGAGCAGTCCTCTGTCTTCTGGTATTTTCTGGTACTTTTACCATTATCTTTCCTCAGGCATGAGTGTTTGAGTCATAGTAACTTTATGTGTGCATTTATCATCTACCATATTTGATCATTGTTTGTTGTTTCTTGTTCACTTTGCTAGCTTATATAACACATGGGTTATTTTGCATAGATAAATGTTTCAGAATATGTTTTGAATGAATGAGGAGAAAGTGAATGAAAACTAAATATATCTGGAATGAATCAGTTACAAAGATGCAAATCATGTACATATATGAATGTACCGTAGGGACCATTGGAGTTATGAAGTGACCGATTACTGCTGAAAACAGTAATTACGTATGCATTTATATTTGTGCCTGCGTACTTCTCACTCATTAAAGCTCCAACTAAATATATCTTAGTTAATAAACACTGTAGCAGTTAGTCCTCATTGTCAACTTGATGAGATTTAGAACCACCATGGAAATAAATTTCTGACAATGTTTGTGAGAGACCGCTAGAGTCTATCAGATGAGGTGGAAAAACGTATCTGAAATGACACTCTCTGTGCCATGAGCAGGGGCCTGGCTTGAGTAAAAGAAGGAAGCAAGCTGATCCGTTTTAGTCATCTTTCTTCTGATTGTGATCCAATGTGACCAGCTCCTCAAGTTCCTGCTGCCATGACTTTCTCGCCAAGATGGACTGTACAGACACAGAGGACTGCTCTGGGGGCCCCAGGAACACCAGCTACAGCGATGAGAGACACCAGACAGGCCCTGGTCTGAAGCCATGGAGTGTGGGTGGGACAGAAGACACCTGAGATGCCCCCAGCCATAGCCACATGGCAGGGACTGGGCATGAGAGACACCAGAGAAGCCCCTGTCTGCAACCATGCAGTGGGGCCATGCAGGATCGGCGCCAATATGATGGGCAAACACGTGGCAGAGAGAGGATAGAGAAAGAGAAGCAGAAGAGTCTATGCACTATGAGCGAGGCAGAGCTGGTGATGTGAGAGCGGTAAGCAACAGCACTGTCTGAGTAGCCTGCGCAGCCACCTGAGGCCGTGGAGAAGAACCACCTGTGCTGCCACCATGTTGGAGTCTGCGGCCCTACAACAGCAGGGGTTTGAGTTGATATTAGTGGCCGAAGCCATCACCATAGACCATGTGATACCCTTGGTCTGAGCTGTCACTTGGGTCCATGTTGATGTCTGAGGGCTGTGCAAAACTGGCCCTACCCCTCACTGGCTGTGGTATTCAGAAAATCTGGCCCCACCCCTTGCCTGGGTACCATGGGAGAGTTGGCACTTGATGGTGGTGTGTAGGTGAACCAGCTCTGAGGGTGTGAAATCAAGAAAGCTGGTCCTGCCCCTCATTAGCCTTTCAATGGCATGGGTACAGGAGGGAGCTTGCTTCCCCCTCTCCCCTTATCTGTGCAGTGTGGGAGACCTGGCCCCAAGGTGTGACAGTGGATGAGATGGTCCCACCTCTCTCCTGAGCAAAGCCAATGAGCTGTGCCTGGTGGCTCGGGCATAGGAGAGTGGACAGACTGATCAACTTAGCTCCAACCCAGGCCCAGGTCCAGGGCTTTGAATTGGCCAATCCCAACATCAACCCCATCTAAGAAATGCAGGAGCATGTGAAGGGCCAGCCCTGCAGAACCAAAGCTGCTGGATCTCCATGATACAGGACAACAGCAGGATATCAGAGAGGAACCCTGGTGAGGATCCAGTATTGATAGTGCACCAAAGGCCAGAGGACTCGTACCAGACCAACAACTCATTGAAATGAATATTTGCAAGTAAAGATGTTCAGGCAAAAGGTTAGACTGGATGACTTACTGTGTCACACTACAGCTTCCATGCCCAGAGTTTTAGTTTTCGTTCTTTAAGTTGCATTTTAATTTTTATTATTTTTAGTTTTGTGCTTTCTTTTTTGGCGGGAGATTGCAGAGGGCAGACGTGGAGGGACAGGGAGCTGAGTAGGATTGGGGTGAATGATATGAAATTCACAAAGAATCAATTAAAAATAAGTAAAGCAACTAAGACAGGTACATTTAAAATTCTCTCTCTCTCTCTCTCTCTCTCTCTCTCTCTCTCTCTCTCTCTCGTGTGTGTGTGTGTGTGTGTGTGTATGTGTGTATGTGTGTGTGTGTGTGTGTGTGTGTGTGTGTGTGTGTGTGTGTTTGTAGTTGCCCATCATGTTAAGACTTTTGGTGTACAAGTCTACTTATGTAAAATGATGGTAATCAGGATAGTTGGTGAATACAGGCCAAAATATGTAAAATGTGGTGACTTCAAACCTCTTGGGCCTAATTATAATCTTTGCCTCAGAAATAATTTTTTATTCACATACAAACACGCATAGAAATAATAACAATACCAACAATAAATAATATCCATTAAGAGCTTTCAGGGTATCTAGACACTCTATTTATTTATTATATATCCTGGCCACAGTTTCCCTTCCTCCTCTTCCCATTTCCTCTCCCCCATCCCCCCTCTGTTCTCACTCCCCAGATACACTCCCCTTTCATTTCTGTTTAGGAAAGCACAGGTCTCCCATGAGTATCAACAAAACATGGCATATTAAGTTGTAGTAAGACTAAGCACTTCCCCGTGTATTAAGGCTGGACAGGGTGACCCAGTATGAGGAGTAGAGTCCCAAAATGCAGCAAAAGAGTCAGAGACAGCCTCTGCTCCCTCTGTTAGGAGTCCCACAAGAGGACCAAACTATTCAATTGTAACATACATGCAGAGGGCTTAGATCAGTCATATGCAGGCTCTCTGGTGGTTGGTTTAGTCTCCTAAGACCCCAGGTTAGTTGATTTTGTGAGTTTTCTTATGGTGTCCTTGACCCCTTTATATCCTACAATCCTTTACCCCTTTTTTCAGCAGGATTCCCTGAACTCCACCTAATGTTTGGCTGTGGGTCTGCATCTGTTTCCATCAGTTACTAGACAAAGCCTCTCTGATGACAATTGGGCTAGGCACCAATCTGGTCACAGGAGATGGCCAGTTCAGGCTAGATACTTGCTATTGCTAGGAGTCTTGACTGGGGTCATCCTTGTATATTCCTTGGAGATTCCCTTGCACCTGTTTTTACCTAACTCCCAGGTGCCCCCCAATTTCTAGTAACCTCTTTCAGTATTCTTCTTCCCCCACAACCTGATCCTTCATGTTCCCATCCCCACCCACCTTAAGTCTACAAGCAAAATCTCTTCTAGTTCCCCTTCCCAGGGAGATCTGAGTATCCCTCCATGAACCCTCCTTGTTACTTAGTGTTTCTGGATCTGTGGATTATAGCATAGTTATCTTTTATTTTACAGCTAATATCCACTTATATGAGTGCATACCATGCTTGTCTTTCTAGGTCTGGGTTAGCTCATTCAGGACTTTTTCTTTTAATTCCATTCATTCACCTCCAAATTTCCTGGTACCCTTGTTTTTAACAGCCAAGTAATACTCCACTGTGTAAATGTACATTTTCTTTATCCATTCTTCAGTTGAGGGACATCTAGTTTGTTTCCAGTTTCTGGCTATTACAAAGAAAGCTGCTGTAAGCATAATTGAGTAAGTGTCCTTGTGGTATGATTGACGATCCTTTGGGTACATGCCCAAGGGTGGTATAGTTGGGTCTTGTGGTAGATTGATTCCCAATTTTCTGAGAAACCACCACACTAACTTTCAAAGTGGCTGTACAAGTTTGCATTCCCACCAGCAGCGGAGGAGTGTTCCCCTTGCTCCATATCCTCTCCAGCATGAGCTGTCACTTGTGTTTTGATCTTAGCCATTCTGACAGGTGTAAGATGCTATCTCAGAGTTGTTTTGATTTGCATTTCCCTGATGACTAAGGATGTTGAACATCTTCTTAAATGTATCTCGGCCATTAGAGATTTTTCTGTGGAGAATTCTCTGTTTAGATCTGTACCGAAGTTTTTAATTGGATAATTTGGTGTTGATATCTAGTTTCTTGAGTTCTTTATATATTTTGGAAATCAGCCCTCTGATAGATGTGAAGACACTCTATTTATTAAAACTCCAATGATGAAATAGGTACAATAGACGTACTGGGTACTATCTCCACTTACAGATAAGGAAACTGAGTCCTTGCATGTTAGATTAACTGTAAATAATTTGAAATATATGAGGAACCACAGACTAGTATATGGACAACATTCTGAATATATAGGCTATATACTTACATATAATACATCTACTCATGAATTTTTAAGTAATATTCTATAAGTTACTCACTATTCATTATGAATAGTGATCTATATTGCATTCCTAAATGAGAGTGTGAAAACATAGTTTGTCTGGATCTCAGGCATAGTGGCCACACATTTTCTTCATAGCAGTTATGATCAGTGACAACTCTTTTTCTTTTAAGTGAAATGATGTAGCCTAAGGGTTAATTGTATGTATCAATCTAACTGAGTGAGGAAGTACTCAGATATTTGGTTAAACATCATTCAGGGTTTGTCTGTGAGGGTGTTTAAGTATGAGGTCAATATTTGAATCTGTAGACTAAATGTGGATGTTTGATCTCCCTGATGTAAGCAAGCATCATCTGGACCCATCTTTGGATGGCCTTGACTTAACAAACATGTGGAGTAACAGAACTCTGTCCTTTCAGCCATCTCTGTGCTGGAACACTGGCCTTCTCTTGCTTTCAGATCTAGACTTGAGTTAGAACCCATGCCATCATTTCTCCTGCTGGTTGGGTCCCTCACACTTGACTAGAGTTCTAAAATGTAACTCTACTAGGTAGACTAACTAAAACTCTTGGAAACTTCAGCCTTCATAATTGGGTCAGCCATTTTGTCCAGTAACCTTTTACATGCACTATTAAAGTACACATGCATATTCTACTGGATATGCATCTCTGAAGGAATCTCACCAGGGCTTATAGTCAATGACATAGTAAGCATTTTCATCATCTTGCAATAGAACAGAAACATACTGTGCTAATAAAAGTTAACTTGCAATAAGAGGAGAGAGAGAGAGAGAGAGAGAGAGAGAGAGAGAGAGAGAGAGAGAGAGAATTGAGTATAACAGTACCCACACACAGTTGAGGACCAGAATGAGGTCCCAGTGTAACATAATTTAGGACATAAAAATGGTATCTACATAGATTTTCTACGAGACCAGTAAGATTCTGGAAGGGAATCTGGACATGTTCAGGTTTCTTACTGTGTCTGTAATGAAGGACACATAATATCACCATTTGTGACAGGGAGATGATGGTGATGTGAGGTGGTAAGAAGAGACAGACAAAGAGAGAGGGAGAGAAGAAAAGAGAGAGAGAGAGACAGACAGACAGACACAGAGAGAGAGAGAGAGATTGAAGGAGAAAGAAAGAATATAAACTAATCAGAAAAGGCTGCAAAGTCATATTCCAAAGTATAAGTGGAAACTATATTTGAGAAGATCAATTTGCAAAAATTTCATTCCTTAAGATAAATTAATTTCCAATGAACTGAAAACAACAGAGCAATCTAAAAATCATTGTAACACAAGTATAGTTAATACTGTCAAAGAGATGGAAGAAGAAATGGCACCCATAATATATGAAAAAATTAGGGAGGAATGCAGCCAACTTTAAACAAAAATAAAAAAAATTAAAAGTAAGGAATTCTGGAAGTTATAATCACTAAACAATAACCAAAAAATAAAATTCTGCCCCAGACTGAAAAAAATGAAGGCTAGTGCCAGAGGTGGGTGCTCCTGCATAAGATGTAGAGATATGGGGAGATTGGTGCTCTGGCCATTAGAAGAAGAAAAAGAAAAGAGAAACCACCAAATTACAACTTCTCTTGAGCATCACAGAGCTAAGTCTGAAGTATAATTGAATAAGTGCCCAAAATAGATACAACTCTCATAGCAACAGCGTGGCAAGAGCTATACTTGTGACCAAGCAGGTCCAGGACAGGTGGTAGCTAAGTAAACACAAACAGGTAAGACCTCAGCTAAAATGATAAAAGAAAAATTTTGAGGACCTAACATAAGCTTGGGAAAGAGAAATCTTCAGAATGAAAGATATAAGAAGAATACACTGTCTCCTCCCTCCAAGCCTCCAAGAGATACCAATGACAAAAATGGTTAGAGCAAGGTTGAAGAATGGGGGTACTTCTCTTACCACTGATGCAGGCTCAGAAGGATGACAATCATCCTCCACAAAAGCAGAACTCTCCATCTATACCCTCAATCTTATGGAGCAAAAATTATTATCTACCAGAAGGACACCAGACTAACCCCCGAAGTGCACTTGAAGATGGATTACATCCGTGGCATGGGTAGAGCATATAAAAATACTCTTTCCATACACTGAAGATAGTCTCAGATAAAAGTCTGAAAGAAAGCTTACTTTTCTTTCTTTTTATCAGATTCTGTGGCCCCATTTTTATTTTTATTTTTTTACTTTTCCCATTTTCTCTTTTCTTTATTAATTATTTTTTGCATTGATTTTACATCCCAGCCATAGTTTCCCCTCCCTCCTCTTCTCCCATTCCTTCCCACCTCATCTTCCCTCTGTACCCCCATCCACTACTCCTGTTTCTATTAAGAAAGGAGCTGACCTCCCATGGGTATCAACAAAACATATCAAGTTGAGGTAGGACTAAGCTCATCCCTTTGTATTAAGGCTGGGCAAGGCAACCCAGTAGTCTTAGCTGGAGTCATCTTGGTGGACTCCTGGGAGTTTCCTTGGCACCAGATTTCTCTCTAGCCCTGAAATGGCACCCTCTATCAAGATTTCTCTTTCATTGCTCTCTTTCTTCATCTCTCCTCCAATTTGACCATCCCAGTCCCTCATGTTTCCATCTCCCTACCCCCTAGTTTACCCAAGAGATCTCTTTCCTCCTTGCAGGGAAATCCATGTTTCCCTCTTTGAGCCCTCCTTGTCATCTAGCCTCTCTGTGGCTGTGGAGTGTAGCATGTTTCTCCTTTACTTTACAGCTAATATCCACTTATAAGTGAGACAATACCACGTTTGTCTTTCTGAGTCTCACTCAGAGGATGATCTTTCCTAATTCCATCCACTTGCCAGCAAATTTCCTGATGTTATTGTTTTTAACAGCTGAGTAATACTCCATTGTATAAATGTACCACATTTTCTTTATCCATTCTTTGGTTGAGGGACATCTAAGTTGTTTCCAGTTTCTGGTTATAATGAATAAAACTGCTATGAATATAGTTGAGCAAGTGTCTTTGTGGTAGGATGGAGTGCACTTTGGGGATATGCCCATGAGTGGTATAGCTGGATCTTGAGGTAGATTAATTCTCAATTTTCTGAGAAACTGCCATATTGATTTCCAAATTGGCTGTACAAGTTTGTGTTCTCACCAGCAATGGATGAGTGTTCCTGTTGCTCCACATCCTCTCCGGCATAAGCTGTCACTTGTGTTTTTTTATTTTAACCATTCTGACAAGTGTAAGATGGTATCCAAGAGTCCTTTTAATTTGCATTTCCCTGATGGCTAAGGATGCTGAATAATTCTTTAATCTCAGTCATTTGAGATTCTTCTGTTGAGAGTTCTCTGTTTAGATCTGTACCCCATTTTTAATCAGATTCTTTGATATTTTGATGTCTATTTTCTTAAGTTCTTTATATATTTTGGAAATGAGCCCTCTGACAGATGTAGAGTTGGTGAAGATCTTTTCCCATTCTGTGGGCTGTGGTTTTGTCTTATTGACAGTATCCTTTCCCTTATAGAAGCTTTGTAGTTTCATGAGGTTCCATTTGCCAAATGTTGATCTCAGTGTGTGTGCTACTGGTATTCTGTAGCTGGATGTTTTCCTGTGTCCCTCCTGGCCCATAGTCAGGACAAATCTCTCTCACCTGCTGGTCCTACAGCTGCTCGGACCCAAATAAACACATACAAGATGATATTATTTTTAAACAATGGCCATGGCAGGCATCTTGTTATCTAGTTCTTATATCTTAACCCATTTCTATAAATCTATACTTCGCCATGTGGCTCGTGGCTTACTAGTACCTTTACATCTTGTTTCTGGCAGCAACTAGCAGCATCTCCCCTGCTCTGTCTTTTTCCTTCCTCCCTCTCCCTTTAGAATGCCCTGCCTAAACTTATTCTGCCTCACCATTGGCCAAACAGCTTTATTTATCAATCAATAAGAGCAACACATTTTCACAGCACACAGAATGATATCACCCATCAGTATTCTATGTAGGAAGTTGTCTCCTGTGCCAGTGCACTCAAGTCTACTTTCCACTTTCTCTTCTATCAGATTCAGTGTAACTTGACTTATGTTGACTTCTGTGATCCACTTTGACTTGAGTTTTGTGCAGGGTGATAGATATGGATCTATTTGCATTCTCTTGTATGCAGACATCCAGTTATGCTGCACCATTTGTTGAAGATACTTTCTTTTTTCTATTGTATAATTTTGCCTTCTTTGTAAAAAATCAGGTGTTCATAGGTGTGTGGATTTATGTTGGAGTCTTAGATTCGATTCCATTGATCCACCTATCTGGTTTTATGCTGTGGTCCCCCTTTTTAAGACTCCATAATACATAAGGTGATTTCTTCTGTAGGATAACTTAAATTTGATATCAAACAAAAGATTAATATTTTCCACATGACATTGTTTTTATACTTCAGAAAATTTTCTTCTTCCCTCTTGCTATGTAATTCATGCAACTGTTATTTTTAAATTATTAACATTTTATTGTCAATGATATAATATTCATATAGCTCATATTTATCTAAGTCACTATGTTCTTTCATGAGTATGAAAGTAAAACATTTTTCATTATTTAAAAACTTGTATCAAAATGTTTTGAAAAATTGGAGTAATACTGAACTATTACAACATTGATCATTCTCCAAAGATGTGGCATTCTGTTATTGATAAAGTGACAGAGGTACTTTTCTCCAAACACTTCAGATTTCACTCTGGGCATCCCCTCGCACAATAGCTGCCTCTCACTGGTGTTTCTACCCTGTGGGAAGTAAGAAAAGAACATTTGGGGTCTTCTCTTGCTGAAACTGACACTTTGGTGTCTTTATAAAAATGGGTTATTGTGTGTGAATTGATAGAATATTTAGAGACTTTATAAAATACAAGGAAAGAATTCAATATTAAGACATACCACAAAGATCTGTAAATAAAGGCTATTTTTGCTCAAGTAATTTCCATACCCTCATCCAGTGTTATCCAGTGTTAAACAATTAAAAGTACATGTAGGAACCTAAACACTCCAGAGACAAAGTGTACTACTCTGCAAAGACACCCAAATGTAAGCCAATCAACAGCATATTTCAAGGACGTAATATATGTATGCTGCCTTATCACCTTCCGTGTCTAAGATAACAACCTCATAAACTTCTGTGTAACTTTGCTCCTCACCTCTTTGCTCCCAAGTCACCAGATAAGAAAGCTAGTCTCTTAGTCTTTCTATCCATACACAATACTTGGATGTCTTCATTTGGGCAGTTTCTTTCTTTTTTCTGAGATTATTGTTTCTGTCATCCTATGTCCTGTAAAATACTAGTTTTTTTGATAACGCTTACCACAGATTATCTAAATGTTTTCTGCTCCATGTATCCTCCATTTTTATATCAACCAAAATAAATGTCAGGCTCAGCTTCGCCTGAGACCTTTCCATTCCAGTTGTGGGTGCTCCTTCTTGCCACTCTTCGTTGTGCAGTCTAGAGGGGCCTAACTCTCTGAGCTTCCCACTGACGCCTCTGAGACACCCACCTTTTTACTTGAAAGCAAAATCTTTTGCCATTTTCTCATTCTCATCCTAAACCCTGTCTCCCTGAGTCTTCTGATCACTTTCCCTTTGTTGAACATTTTGGTAAGATGACTTGTGGTTTTCCTTTACCTTATAATCCACACCATAAGAGAAAAAAATCTTTTTTGTGCCAAACTATCTAAATTCTTATAGTTCTTACCATAATTTAAAGATCTAAGATGATAATATTTACTTCAAATTATTGACAAACAGTATTTGACAGCATTTTCTTAACCCAAAGGAACTTGATTTCTCCTTTTTCTCATAAAATACTGAAACAATTAGCTATAGTCAGCATTGTAAAATGGCTCAGCTGCTGGACTGTGCTTGTACAAACCACAGCACATGCAGCAGGAAAGGAGCTGTGGAAAAGTAATCATCTCCGAGAAACATATAGGCTGCCAAGATGGCACAGAGACAAAACACAGCTGCCACCAAGCCTGATCACCCGAGGAGGAGGCCCAGAACCCATGTAGTGGAAGAGAAAACGGATTGCCTCGAGTTATCCTCCAGTCTCCGTAAGTGCTCTCAAGCATGCCACTTAATAAATTGAATGCAAAAGATTGTTTTTGAAAGAAAGATATGAAGAAGCAAAGAGCTATTACAGAATAACCGAATGTATGGGTCAGAATGACATATTCAGCTATTTCAATGCAGGAATGTATATGAAAAATAAACAAATAATTTGGGAAGCTGAGCAAATTAGTCTAATGGCTCATTTGTATGGAAATGCCAAAATAAAACCATTACTATATATCATACTGTAAAAGTCAACAAATATCTAAACCTGCCTGGTGTCTGACTAACACCTGTAATTCCACTATGCAAGAGGCTAAGGTAGGCAAATCTCTGTGAGCCTAAGGCCGACCTGTGCTTCCGAGTAAATTCTGGGTCAGCCTGGGATAGTGTGAGACCCTGCTTCAAAGGAACAGCAAAAGCTGAGCTAGGATGTAGCTCTGTAGATTGAGTGCCTGCTTACCATGCTCAATGACCTGGGTTTAATCCCCATCAAGTCCTAAAGCTGTGTGGTAGATCTAATCCCAGTACCAGACAGTAATAGTTAAGAGGATCAGAAGTTTAAGTTCATTCTTGGGTGCATAGTGAGTTCTGACTCAAGACGAGCTACATTAGACTCTGTCTCAAAAAAATAAAAATAACACCTTTGTCTGTATACTCCTCTGGAAAGCCTTCACCAAGAAGCTGAAGGAAACGGTTGCTTGGGTCATTTGGAGTCTCCTCCTCATCGTCTAGTGCTGCCATCTGCTGACCCTTCAGCATCCCACACTGCTTGACCAAAATAGCTCAGGTTGGAAGTCACTCTTTTATCTATCTATCTCTGTCTGTCTGTCTGTTTTATTTGGGGACTTCCTTCATGATGAGTACACTGTGTTTGTATCATGGAAGAGACTTCCGAAAGGCCCTGGATTGAGTTTCCTTATGCTCACATCCCTAGGGGTGCTATCAGAGGCATTCTACTGTGCACAGCCAAGCCAGGTCCGTACTCTGGGATTTCAGGTTCCCTCTCTATCTAAAAGCTCTAAAACATGCCAGGCTCAGCCGCTCACTGGCTGGGAGTGACCGTTCTGCTCCGTATTTGCTTTACTGGGCAACTTCTGACTCTTTCTATGCCCCAGTAACTGTGCCTCACTGGAAGAAGGCAGCTTGTTAGACTTCCTGGCACTCACAGAGCGGTTTGGGCCATTTCTAACCAATAAAAGTCTAATGGAGCTTCAAAGTTAAGTCCTGTCTCATAAGGGCTCATAGTGTACATGCACACACACACACACACACACACCACTCCTTCTTATGTGACTGTAACATATCTGTTTCCAGCTTCAGTTAATCTGAGCTTTGCTGTTTCCACCTACAATACAGTCCAAAATGACTAATTTAAAGAAAAGGCAAATACCATGTATTAGAATCATGAGTTCTAGAAGTTTTAGGAAAACAAAGCCTGAGATTTCTAAGTTTTTAAATCCCCAAAGAATTCTCTCAAAAGCTCACATGGTGTGGTCAACAATTTTCTCATAGAAATAATTTATCTTCTTAGTGAGTTCATGGTAGACCTTTACATTTTCTCACAGAAAACAACTATCATGAAGTCGGTCTTCATCACAGCATCCCTCTGCTCACTTCAGACCTATTGAATCATCTGCAGTGTCAATTGGTGCCTATAAATGATGAGCATTTCCAACATGATGAGCACATGTGCACCTTGGCCTGGATAAAGTTCAAAACACACCATGACAGGAAGGAAACTCTACCTTGGCTGGACATCAGTATTGCCTGTAGACGTTTGTATGAAGAAACACATGTACTCCACCTGTCCTACATTGACTCAAATTCTCCTAACTAAAGTTTTCTAAATGCTTCTTTAAAATAGGAATATCCATATCAGAAATATAAATGTCTCAATTATTAATCATGTCTACTATAAATATAACATTTGTTAAGAAAATCCCATGGTAGCATGTCATTTGATTCTTACATTGACTCCATGAGACTGACCTGATTGTTAACCAGTTGTGGTTGATGTTATTTTTCAACAGACAGCTTAGAGAATCTAAGGAAGCTACATCACAGGGAAACTGTGAGGCTTGGATTAGAATCAGTGTTGTCCAGTCTAAGGGCTACCTCACTTTTCTTCTTTGTCATACACTGTCAGGGCCTCCTTGTTAACATCTTTTTATAGATACTGTTTTAAATGTATGTACAAATGTTCTTCCTGACTTTGTTTGGCATGTGTCTCAATATTAGAACAATCATATTTTAGCTCTTTGTTTTTCTAGGTAATCATTGGTATAGACCTAATTCTCTAGAAATTGAGATTATATGGCATTTGTGCCTAGAGTATTTGATAAGTAGTGGATGCTTACTATCATAGGTCATGGCTAAGCTTGGTACCAGAGAATCGGTACTTGGTTATAAAGTCCTTGTTCTTGGTCACTGTGTTAGTTAGGATGTTCCTCATTGTCCCTCTTAGCATGGCTTGGTAAACCTGTGTCTTACCAGGTATGCCATGTTTTAAGAGTATAATTGGGCCGCATTCTGCTCCCTACCAAAGCCTGGATTTAAGCAGAAGTCAGCTTTGCCAGGTACTTACTGTAATGCAAGAGAACAAAGGAGTCAAGAGTGCACACAAGGTTGTAGAATAAGGTCTAAGCACGGGACTCAGTACCAATAACGAGACCCCACGTGGAATCAAACGGCAAGCAATAAATTCGGACAAGCCTGTAGCCCTTCGCAGGCAACAGAGCAGTGGCCTTAAGCTGTAGTTACTGATCCTGTCATCTCCCCCTGCATTGGGTCAATGATTCCCAGTTCTGATGTTGGTCTCTAATCACTTTAACATTGGGTATGTTTTTAAACCCCATATCCATCTCCATCATTTTAGATCTTCTCTAATGTAGACATTCTTCACTAGCTGGCCTTATTACAGCATCTTTAATTAAGATTCTCTGATCCACATCCACCCCTCTCTTCTTCTTTTCCCCAACACTGATAAGGAAATGAAACATCTTGCCTTTTTATTTCTTCTTTCTGATTCTCTCCATTCTTTGTTTACGTTACTGAATACATGCTATCTTTTCTCATGCACCCACATGAGATTATTGTTTCTTTCTTCCTTTTAGAGAACCAGTCACTTAAACACGGGGCCTTTACTCTTCTACCGGCCTTGCTGCCTTGTTTATGGCAAGCAGCTACAGGAAACAAGTCTGCATGATGAGAGGGCAGCAGTCGTGGCGGTGTGTGTGTGTGTGTGTGTGTGTATGTGTTTACTTTCCCTGGTTGTCTTCGGATCTGGATGGAAGCCTGTGGTTTGGGAATGCCTGGTCTCTAGACAGCCAAGCTTTGCTGCAATAAGTAAATTGTACACAGAGATTAACACTAATAGCTACAACGGGAAATTACATTAACTTTGCAATTAAGACACAAGTTTCTGTACACAAGGAAATGGGAGGCTTCTTCATGGAATCAGAATCTTCTTCAGAGGTGGATGGCACTGACATCTTTAGGACAAATCCTGAGATTAAAATAATTCAGGCTACTCTTATCAGCATGGTCTATCCCTCTGCCATATGGGAGTGTTTTACTACCAGCTATGTTAGAATAATAGGGATAAGATACACACTAACATACAGCAATGTTTTGAATTGTTTCTGCTTAATTCACATCTTTGCAATTCTGCTTCTTATTCAAGGCCTAGCTACATGGATAAGAAATAAGGCCTATGGGAATAAGATCTGTTGTTAAACATGTACTATGCTTAAATGCCCCCCTAAGATAGCAAATGGTGGTTCTGGCAGTGATAATAGCATATATAAAGAAGAAATGTTTTCTTTTTATCAGCTTCTTTGCAAAATTCTTTAAGCACATACCAAAGAAGTTACAGGTGTTGGCTACAGAATCAGCTGACATGAATTCTGACTCTTTAATTTTCTAGCCACTCTACTAAAAGTAAGCGCCTCACTTTCACTACTTGTAAGTCAAGGATATTTCCCATGTCTGACTAACTACAGATCCACAGTGAGTGAGTTCTAGATAAGCTTTTGAAACTATTGTTGACCCTGAGGAAGGAAGAAAACTGACATGAAAAAGGGATATGATTCTATTGCCTGTGGAAAGTGAAGATCTTCCTTGATTTGTCCATCTGTGCCCAGAACTTAGCTGTTTCTGACTGAAGATTGATCTTCTGCTGCATTGAGAATGTCTAGTTCATAGACTTACAAGATTGACAGGTACACTCAAGGACATTGAACCATGTCATTCAACCCCACGTGCTACCTACTGATTCACCCTCTTCCAACTAAATCTCTTCCATTCAACACACATGTACGTGACATTGTATTTCTTCACATGGCTGCCTTCCACAGTGGAGTCTAAGCTCCTTGGGGCAGGAACCACACTGGCTTGTGTTAGTGGCACTGATTGTCAGGTCCACTCTCCTTGCCTTTGAATAACACTTGAATGTTATACTAGAATACAATCTCCTTGCAGGAAGAGTTTGTGCCAGGATGTTTGCAGTGCTAATCTGAAGGATAATGTCTACTTCATACTGGTTAAACACAAACAGATGAATCCTGAGGTGGTTGTGCTGATCTAGACAGACTCCCCAAAATTGCAGATTTTATAGTATTCAGTGAGAGAAGAGCTCAGTAGCACAACAGACCACAAAAGCTGGATCAAACTTCCTCATCTTAATTTTTAAAGTAGCAAAAGATGTCTATCATTTTATTTTCATAATTACAAAGGTATAAATAAAAATATACTTCTTACAGACTTTTAAAAATCTCATTACTTCACTTGTTTCTATAATAACAAAAACGGTTTTTCTATGTCACTGATTTTTCTACTACAATGAAAATACAGATTAATGAAAGGGCATTTTATAAGATTTACCTGAAGCAAATCTTGTAAGATTAAGAAACTGAAACATACTATTTTGTGTGTGTGTATTTTTCATTCAAAAAGTCTTTCCCCAGGGCAGGAGGAAGTTCACATCTTAATTTGCATGCTGTTCCTCACCACAGCTATTCAGGTTCTAGTGACTTCTGTTATCAAAATCTTCAAGCTCAAGTTCTTCCACCTACTACAGAATTCAGGAGCATTATCCAGGATGTGGAACCCATTAATCTTCTTTTACATGCCATCTGGTAAAAGACTCAAGCCACCTGTGGTCAAGAAATGAGTAGATCCAAAACTGTCAGTAAGAAGCAACCTCCATCCAAGCCTCTGCACAGGATTCTGGAAAGAACAAATGACTGTCCAAGTATCACGTTCAAAAATAGGTCAAGTTCCTGCTCAAGTCTTTCCTTCATTCATTTTGTGTGACGATAACAGAAAACTTTAGACTAACTAATTTAGAAAGAACAGGTCTTTGGGGTTCACAGTTTTGGGAGCTAAGAAAACTAAGAGCATTTGCAGAGGTCTGTCTTTCTGTGTTCTCACAAAGAAACCAGGGAATGGCAAAAGAAAAAGAATAGGAGGGAGCTAAACCCCCTTTTTAGAAAACCCACACTTGCAATAATGAATCCACTCTTGTGATAACCACACTAATACATCCTTGAGGGTGGAGCTCTCATGAACTATCCAGCCCTCACCTCCCTGCCTTGTCACACTGGGAATCAAGTTTCCATTACATGAGCTCTGATGAGCTAATAGAAGGCTTTGCCTGGGGTTTGAAAGCAAGACCAGATGCCCTGCTCCAGATGATATGTGCTGTCATTTCACCCCATCCATGGAACTGCTAAAGCACATGTAATACAGATATATGATGAGGAAGTGAGGCACAGGACAACAACCTGTAGTCTATGGTGACTCTAAAGTGGTTTTCATTGGTGAATACAAAGAACACTAAGCTGGGAAAAGCATTACCATATAAAGTGAATTGATTTTTTATATTTAGTTAATTTATTTCAAACATTTGAAACAAGAAAATAAATACTTGAATGAATAAGGTAGAACTAGTCTGTGGTCTATTTACAACTAAGAATAGTACTGTTTATATTGTTTCAAATTGTTTAAGCATGTTATTCTTCAAATGCTGTCACATGTTTTAGAGACACATGACCTCATCTAGTCCATTCTGTGATAGACAGAATGATGGCTTCCCGTTCTGCCCATACCCAGAACCTGTGACTATACTACTTTACATGTATACAAAGCTTTTTAGAGGTGATTCAGGTGATAAATTCAAGAAGGAGAAATTATTCTGGGTTATCTAGGTGGTCCCAATGTAAGAGCCCTTCTGTGGGAAAAAGGATGTCGGAAGAACCAATCTACAGAGTGGAAGAGAGAAGTAAAATGTGGAATGTGATGGTGGCCTTGAACCAAGCAAACTTGGTCGCCTCCAGAAGCAGGGGAAGACAACAGAGTGCTCCCCGGGCCTCGGAGTCTCCTAGCACTTCTGTTTCATCACAGATACCTCACTTCCAGAAGCACAAGATAATAGACCTGCATTATTTCAAGCAACTACCACTGTGGCAATGTGTAGTGGGTAGCCATTCCAGCTTTGACCTGGAAGTTCTAAAGCCCCATTGAGGCTTCGGTAATGGTCACGCCTACAAAGCAGGGTAGAGAGAGAACGCTGAAGACTCAAGATCCGGACGCGTGGGCTCGCTTGGTTCCTGGACCCTGGAAGTGGAAGGTAGACCAAGCAGAGTTCTCCAGAGAACACCGTCCGACTGCACCTTTCCCGGACCCTTTAGCCTATCCCTTCACTTGTAAGTTACCCCACAAAATAAGCCTCCTTTTTAACTACGTGGAGTGGCCTTAATAGTTTCACCAATAGCAATGTATTACAGAAGTCACAAGAAACTAACTTAGATATGATAATCACATTTCCTTCTCAGGTGAAGATGTAGAAATGGGCTTTAAGGAGCTGGAAGGGCCACAGACAGATGCAGATGTTAAATCGATCATGCTGACAGCAAATTTAAGGTGGCTGGGTACTAAGAGGATGCCAGTGACAGGAAAGGTGTGCAAGAGGCATACATCAGAAGAGGAAAGGGAACGGTAAGCTTTGCGATCCAGGTTCACGACTCCATAACAACATGTATACAAATATTTCTGAGAAAAGGAGAAATTGCTGGTTATCAGTAAGCATATTTAGTTATATAAAATATCATCCAACCACCAAACAAATATTTGATGCCCACCATTTGACTATTGTTTATCAATCTCCTTTCTTGACTAGTTGCTAGCACCACATTTCCATTTTGTTCTATCCTGTCTGACACAGATCCAAGACGAATTCATAAATACAGAAATATTGCATATTTGGGATTTCACAAGTCAAAACATCTTGGACAAAAGATCTTAAACAAATTATCAATATGTAAATCTGGGCTTATTTGCTTTGCTGTTAACTTTTTAAATGTAAGCATATTAAGCTTTATTGTTATTCCCTTTATTAAATTTAGTGATTAACAGTACATCTGTCAATCGGTATCACAGCTGCCCCAAGCTCAGGAGACACCACAGAAAGAGGCCAAGGCTGGAGAGGAATGCAATGAAGCTATCCTCTGAACACCCCAGGCACTGAGCTCAGGCACTCATTGCTGCTGGGGTTACCTTCCCATGACTAGACCATTGCCATTTCATCTTGCACAGGGGTGGGGCTCACGAGGTCTCACCCCACAGGGCTGCTGTGGAAAGGGCTGCTGGGTCCCAGGGGTGTGACCACTGATAAGTTCCCATGTTCCAGTAAACAACTCCCACTCACGCTCACGAGAGGAAACGTAATAAACCTTAGTGAGACAGGAGACAGAAAAATAGAAAAAGTAAGAAAAAAAAGTAAGAGGGAGGTTTAGGGAAAGAAGAAGCATTTTGGTGGAGGAAAATGAGAGGCAGTAACGGGGGGGAAAACGGCCAGAACTCATCATGTTCATGTATGAACATGCTGTCATAGGACTGTGACAGTGTTGTCAAAGGATGAAAATTCCCACATCTCGAGCTGGTTAGTCTTGGGCTTCCACTGCCATGTCTACGTTTACCAATGCCTTACAGTGTATTAGGTGTTACAAAACCAATTCTCTGCTTTAGAATTTTTTTTTAATCTGTGGAATGCTGATATCATGTTCAACTCATGACATTGTCATTGGAAGTACAGAATATAAAGTCATGTGTAAAGCTTTGAATAGAGTTTAACACAAATCTCAAAGATAGATAATATTAACATTGTTTACTATGTCACTGACGTGAGACTAACTTACTAACGACTATTGACTGAATTCTGGCAATAAATGGCTGGGTAAGGACATCCACGATACATTTTTAAAAAGATCTCAAGTCACAAACCGTGTCTTGTCAGACTGGGTGCTGCCAGACCTTTATTGCCCTTAATCTAATGAGCTGGCCATGCACTGATCAGCAGCAACAGACAACAGCAAACTCAATCTTTCATGAAGTGTTTGTAAGGCTCAGAGATGTTTTTCTTCTAGTCTGTTCGCCATATTCACTTGGTGATTTACCAATATGAGTCTCATCAGGAATACATTGAACAATCTTACTTCCCATCTACTCTGTGGTTTTAAAGTCCATTTTTCATAATTTTATCTGAACACTGTTTAGAAGTTGTCACTCCCTAATAAGACTGTTTGCTCTTCCAAGGCAGATTCTGATCTTGTTTATCATGAAATGTTTTACTCCAAAATCAATATTATTATAGAAATAAATGAGAATTATACAAAGTTAGTTGGCATAATTGAGCCATAAGCACACTGCCAGAGTCTGGGTTCCTTAGAGAAACAGAACCAATAAAATATGTATATATTATATACATTCATCCTATCCACACATGCTCAGTCCTTGACACTAAGTGCCTCATGAGTGAGCTGTCTCGTTCTAGAGAGCCTGAGAACACAGTAGTTCATAATCCATGGAGGCTGTGTGCCTTGGCAGTCCCAGTGTGGCCAAAAGACCTGGGAGTTTCTTGGAGAGCCTCTGGTCCTAAGTCAAAAATAGAAGCCTGGAAATGCTAGATATGGCATCAATGAAAGAATCATTAAAGAGGGAGGGTCAAGCTAACAACAGGCAAATAATCTTCAGCCATGCTCCATTCTGCTGAGCTGCTACCAGAAGGTGTTGCCTTGCTCATGTTTAGGGTGGGTCTTCCCAAATTTTAAGGCAATTGGGACAATGCTTCAATTCAGGTAAGGCTTCCTACTCAGGTGACTCTATTTGTAACAAGTTGATGTTAAAACCAGCCATCAGATAAACTTAGTTCCTGAATAGTGAATGTATATTTTTTCTTCTTTATTCTAAATTAAACCAGTAACAGATCCCGCCTGTTCTGTGACTCTCTATAAAAGACCTGTCAGAAGAACTGACAAGAACTTGAGGCTGTACTGTTATAGACCATTTATTTTGAGTATACATAGAAATTTAAACAAACAGTGAACTCACAGACTCTAACTTTCTTATTTTTGCTAATTAAATGTGATAAGACTGTAGGCAATCAATATTTTAACTATATCCACAATAAGTAATAAATTAACAGGGTTCTCATTGAAGTCTATTTCCTTCCTATTTGCAAATATTCCCTCCACCCAGCTTTTACAGTTAAGACTTCACTGTGTTGACATCTACTGGCTTGAATAGTTATACTCTTACTTATCAGAAGAAAAATAAAACCAAACCTCAAGCATATTGATGTTCTATATGCAGTCAGTGAACAAAAGCATGCATTTTTCAATAATCACACTATAAAATCATAGTTATTGTTTTCCATTGACATCACTCATGTAGGTAAATTTATAACCATCATAAAGAAAATTAACAGAAGTGCTTTTATAATTTATGGTCTAATAGCTATTAAAACACATAATAAAAGGGTTATGTACATGAGAATGTTGGTACATGATTTTTTAAAATGTATTGAGCCAATGAATTTTGAAAATGGAGTTATCAATTACCAATAAGAACATATTTCATTTAATTCCCCTATTTGTAAATTGGTGGTTTAGACAACCACTAAACGTGGAGAAATTTTCCAGGTGAAAACCTTTGTATCAATGTCTTCATTTTACTGCAGGCTGGGAAAGAAGCTGCAGTTGCTAAGGAGAAAATACATAAGACAGCACATGGTTGGATGTGTAGCAAACCTCAACAATGCCAGCTATTCAAATAACAACTTTGAAAACATATTAGAAAGCAACAAAAAAGTGTTTTCTTCCTTTGAAAACTACCTAGACTACACTTTCCCTGTAACAGCAAGAGATGTGCTGCCAACCAGAAAGCAAGCTCTGTTTCTTCTCCTTTGCATATGGGCTCTCCATTGATGTATACAAAGAAGAAGAGACTCAAAATTACTGGGTGCTTTTGCTCTGAGCAATGTTTTCCTTTTACTTGGTTTTGTAGCCTGCCAAACTTGTCACACTCTTGGCAGATACAAGGCAACCTTTCTTGAAACAGTCTCATGAAGATGGCTAATCCTGCTAGAAGTATCTGTTACCTGGCAATACAGATCAAACAATTGTATTGTTGTTAATTAATGAGCTGAACTGACACTTGGAATGTGTGTGTATACAAAGACACGGGGAATTTCTCTCTATAATCAAAAAATGTAAAGATACCTAGAATATGTTGGAGGAGGATCCTGGCTTGTTGAAAGAGGCCAAATTTTATAATCCAAATATCTTCACTGTTTCATTTGTTTGGTTCAGAGTCTTGAATTAACGTCTTCTTTTTTGAAAAGATTTTTATTTTCATATTTAGTTATGTGCTTGTGTGGGGGAGAGGTTTGTACACATGAGTGCCATACTTACAGAGGCCAGAAGAGGGCATCAGATCACCTGGAGCTGGAGCTGAGTCAGCCTGCAATGGGTGCTGGGAATGGAACACCAGTCCGCCACAAGAGCTGTATGAGCTCTTAACCACTAAACCATCTCCCCAGCCCCCAAAAGCACGTTTCTGCAAAGGTGGGGCAATAAACTGCTCTGTGCTGTTGAGGGCTACCTATTTTCTTTATCGCTGTACCATTGCTCCCCTTTCTCATCACATCTTCACCCTTGTCCTTCTTAACATATTCCTCTCTGTACTCCACCCCAACCTCTTCACTTACAGGGTGCACAGAAACAGCTATAAGCTGGAGCTTGCCTGCTGGAGTCACTTGCTGATTACTGAATCAGTGCCACCAAATGTTTAACCATTGTCGTGCCATCATAAAACTCTAGGTCGGCTAGAAACAGATGAATGAAAAAGCAAGCCTAAAGTAGTATATTCCACATAGTATAGCTTCCATCTGACCCACTCTTCAAAGGAAAGGCAACTTACAATAAAATGATTAATAGAAAGCAATCAACCAACTTCAGATTGGCATGTAGGAAACTTACATGTGAACTATTTCTAGGAAGAGATCTGTGAAATGGGCCAGAAAACAAAGAGAAGGCTTGGTGTTACCGAGGACTCACAGCCTTTGCATGGCTTGAGCACTTACAAGAGTGGAGAAAGCAAGATGGAGATAGTATTGGAGTCACAGGGAGCAAGACTCTACCAGTCCCATGGAAAGATCTGGCTTCATCCTTACAGGCCACAGGGAGACACTGGAGACATGTTAGTTCACATAAGGCACCAGGTGAACAAGCATGGGTTGTTAAAAAGATCTCTTGGGTAGCTGAGCAGAGGTGGTGCATGTCTTTAACCCCAGCACTCGGGAAGCAGAGACAGGTAGATCTCTGTGAGGTCTACAAAGTAGGTTCCAGGCGAGTCAGGTTTACACAGAAAAGCCCTGTCTCAAAAAGCAAAAACAAGCAAACAAACAAATATTTTAAAAGATCTCTTGGGTCACAGCAAGGAGCCTGAATTAGGATAATTCAATATGTGAGAAAAGTCAGTGTGGAGGTGCCAGAGGCAGTGATATATGGAAAATAAATTTGAACAGCTAAATGTGAAAGGACTGAAGGTGAAGTCCCATTTCTGAAAATCAGTGCCCCCCTGAGCATCTCCTGAACTAGTGACGTCTCCTCCCCTACCTGCCCAGAGGATCTCTTATGTGCTTGAAATATGAGAAGTAATTTAACAATAGTTTTGTCATTGTCATTATTTAAATTAAAATTCCTAAGTGTAATAACTTCAACAAAACTGTAGCTTGATGATGCCCAGGGAAGCATGCAGAGATTTGCAAACTATCTTTTCTCTTGTCCCCTTGATTTAAGAGGTGCAGAATCTCCCTCAGAATTGGCTCCAGACTTCCCTGCGCTAGTACTTGACCTTCTGTGTCCTTCTCAATTTTACTTCCAAAGAGAAAAAGTGGCAGAAGAGTTAGTAATGTTAAATACATTCCAGAATTCATAGAAAGATGCTTGCCTTTGGTTGCTTAGTAGGAGGCCTCTGATAGTATTAACTTCAAGTTTCCAGAGCACCCCAGAGGCTTCAGGGCCTCTGGGTAAAGCTTCTTTGTTTGGAACAAGAAAAGATGGCCTTATATCTGAGAAGCAAAGGGCGAGTTAAAAGGGGCAAATTGTGAAAATAACTTAAGACTGATAAGGGAGTGTGAGCTTCATGGAGGGAGAGGCCGAAACAGCCCAGAGATATGGGAGGAAGCATGCATTTTTCATCTGAGTTTACTGTAGGCTAATCATGGATCACATTCATTTCCTTTTCCCAGTCCACAGGTTCCCAGTACCTCAGGAAGTTCTGCCTCAAACGTGCTATGTGAGATACACAAGGCATAGAAGTTGATAGCTGTTGTGGAAATTATTACAGGGTTAGATTTTGTTAAAAGGCAGCATTAGAAACCAAAGGCATGGTGATGATGATCATGCATCTTTGAAGCATCTCAATGGATGATTTCTCATTTGTATACACTGGAGAGACCAGGTCTTTTGAAGAAATGGCTGTGGCAATGGCTCAGTCCATAAGTGTTTGCCATGCAACTGTGAAGACTTGAGCTTGACATGACACCATACATCTATAATACCAGTGCTGAGGAGGTAGAGGGAAGCAGATCCCTGGAGCTTTCTAGCTAGCCTATCTAGCTAAATCAGTATACTCCAGGGTCAGTTAGTGACCCCGTCTCAAAAAACAAAAAAGGTGGAAATTAATTAATGAAGATACTCAGTGTAAAAATCTGGCTTCTACACATGAGCTCACACATGCATGTGCACCCACAGGCACATGTGTACACACACACACACACACACACACACACACACACACACACACACACACAAAGATACAGGATTTGGATGAACAAAAGGCCTCTTACCTCACAGGGATCATCACTCATTATCAACAGGCCTTATTTTAGTTAGCCAAGTCTGTAAGTTAAGAAGGTTTGAAATCACTTGTTGAGGTGGAATATTCAGTTGATGAGTCACATCAACTGAAATATGAGAGTGTGTATTCTCCAGCTTTGCATATTATTCATAATTCATACTATTACATTTCCAAGTTAACTAATATTTTCCTGGCAGCCTGTGTTTTTTCTTCATGAAAATTATGTTTCATCTCTTTTTTGAAATAAGAATGCAAAACATCAGAAATATATATCACAACTGTCCATATGACCACCCCCAAATTACAAATATAAAGTAGTATTGATATGACTTCTTGGAAGAACATTTTAGTTTATCTAATATATTGATGAAACAGTGAAACATAAAATAATAAAAGCTAATGTAACATATTGTTATAAAAAATAGTATGTTTCAGAGCCCTTCTTGCACACTCTAAAGATAAGTACATGCAAATAAAACCCATAATTTTATTAGTATGTTCACCACTAAGCAGCACTGAGAATTTTAAAAGTCTCTAAGTCTTTGCTTTCTCAATGGTAAAATGATGAGTTAAATGTAATTATCTTTAAATACCTCAGTCAATAATGTGGGGTCATTTTTTATTTATTCGTTGATAATTTCATGCATGAACACAATGTATTTGGATTATACCAACCCCCAACACTCTTTCTAATTACTCCCAGACCCTGACCCTACATTCCCTTCATCATTCCAAATTCATCTCAAATTCATGTCACCTCCTCCTTCACCCCTTCCTCCTCCTCTTCTCCATTAGTGGCCCATATTCACATAGCTGTCAGGCACCACTACTAGAGCATGGGCAAGCTACCATGAGCCACACTTCTGGAGAAAACAGACTCTCCTTTCCCCAGTGGCTAACATTTTGGAGTTGTTTTATGAATTAATAGAATGGGCAGAAATTTATTGTGTACTCATTCTGTGATGTTTGTCACAGCCAGTTATCTATTAATAGCACAAATTTATAGACATCTGGGTGGCATCACTTATTAACTCCTGTAACTCACTGAATACCCATGTTTAATGATCTTGGTACATCCTATCAAACTTCTACTTTGATAAAAAGTTCTCAACATATCCACAACATTCTAAAGTCTTTCTAGAACAGTGGTTCTCAACCTTCTTAATGCTGCAGTCCATTAATATGATCCCTCATGTTGTGGTGACCCCCAACCATAAAACTATTTCCATTGATAGTTCATAACTAATTTTGCTACTGTTATGAATTGTAATGTAAATATCTAATAGGCAGATGGTCTTAGGCAACCTGTGTGAAAAGGTTGTTTGACTTACAAAGGGGTTGCTGCCTACAGGTTAAGAACTGCTGTTCAAGAACATCTCACAAGACACAGCATCTGTTAGTATTATTATGTGACATCTATGTGCCTGTTTGATGACATGGAGAGCTATAACAATCTATAAACTATTTGTATTGATGTTATCTGCAAAGAATAATAACAGGAACCTACAATTAAATTAATACAATTAAAGTACCCTCTCATTCTACCTAATCAAAGATCTTACAGTCTCTTTCTTCTTTTAGGCTGAAATTTATCTTCTACTCTGTTGGTCAAATCAATCCTTGATACCTACACACATACCACAAATTCTTCCCAGTAGATAAATATAAAGTATTTTGTAACAATAAACAGATCACTAAGATGTGCCTGATAGTCATATGTTAGGAGGTGGTTTCATTCTCTCTACCTAACAATAGCAGTCAGAGCTGAATTCATACTTTTTTTTTTTTTGGCACTTCTAATATGATCCTATTTAAGAAAACAGGGATAAGCCCCACAGCTGAAAAATAAAAAAGAATTCTTGAGACATACACATTCTCCTTAAGGAAGATTTGTGAGTAGCATGCTCTTACTTTGCATAGATGGTATCATTTTGAAATGTCAAGCAACCTTTTTTTAATACACTTTTTTAGAACTTGTGCATAAAAATACATCAGTAGCTGTAACTAAATAAAAGGTTTAGAGCTCCATGCTCCCTTTCATCCTCTATCTCTGTCAGAGAAATGTTGGAAGTTTATGCATCATTCAAAAGGAGAGAAGGGTAAATTGAAAGCAGCAGCCATTGAGCCCCGAGAGGAGAGTCTGGGAGACAGCCCAGAGGGACACCAGGATTAACCTCACACTCACATTTTCAGTTCTTTAGTGAATGATTGCCTCTTCATTTCCTTTTTCTGGATCCCAACAGAGAAAAGAGTCTGTGCCATCATTACATGGGTGTCTCCCAACAAGACAGCAATGTACGTGTGTTTGTAAAGAGCATGAAGAGAAACCTTTCTGGAGATATGTTTGGGAAACAGAATCTGCTTTATTGTAAGTGAGCAACCACTCATACAGTGGAAGCCTATCAATGGGGATTGGTTAGCACACTACCTTGGATTGGACAGTGAGCACTCACACCTCCAGGGTCTCCATGCAGAAGCACATTAAAAGAGACATGGAGAATTCGGACTCCTCTGCAGGTCAGCTACTGGCTACCTCTTGCTACTTCAGAATTCAGAGTTCTAAATTTGGGAGCATGATGTGCCATGATTCTTACTTAGAAGAGCCATATGCCAGGTAGGCTGGCTTCTAGGTCATGCCTGATTTTCTCCTACAAGTCTGAGTTTGAGCTGCTTGTTTCTGCCTTCTCATCAAAGAGCAAGCTTTAGCATCTAAGAGCCTCAAGATAAAATCTAAGCACCACTACTTAGTTATAATATAGTCTTTGTGAATATTATTCATCATCTTCATTTTTCATCTATAAATCAGACATTAAAATAATAACCACCTGATAATAAAAACATATATAAACGGAATGCAACGTACTATGCATTTGGAAATTTCTCAATAAATGTTTGTTACGCAGAAGTATTGAACATATATATTGATCATCATTTTACATACTACATAAAATCAAGAGAGAGTTTGTACCCTTCATTTATAAAAAAAAAAAAAATTGTAACACTTCCCCTATTTTATAGGATGCAAATGTCCTGGTAACCAAAAATCACTCAAACTTTGTTATTCACCATGAAATTGTAAGATGGTTGTTTTTGCCTGTCATTAACATCTAATATAAGAAGATAAGGTCAAAGACTTAGTTCAGATTATTTGTGAGAATAAATTTTGGGAAGTAGCTAAGACTTGAACCAGACTGATTATTCTCAATACAGTTTATTAACCTCTTTAAATTCTTTGTCTGTCTATTATTATGCTGTATCTCAGAAAGTCAACCATCTTTGCTGGTATTAACTGGTTGCCTTGTCCAATAACTTTGTGGTGAATTCATAAACAAAGGCAAAATTTTTCTTCTGGTCAAGATGAAGAAGTATAATGTGCTTAACTCATCTTGAACAAGATACAATGAATTAGAAAAATCATATAACATGGGTTTCAGCCTGGCATAGGGAAAGTGATATTGTGTGAAAACAAACCAAAACATTGTGGAGCATACATGGGCTGCAAAGAGGGTGCTAAGAGAAATTTAGACAAATAGAGTGTAAGTTTTAAGCTGTTTACAAGCAGAGTAGATACAAAGGATGTTGTGGAGAGGAAGTTAGTTTAAGCTGTTTGTGCAGAGACTAGATACAAAGGATGGCTAAGAGGAAGTTAGCTTGGGTTGTTTGTATGGAGATTAAAGACAAATGGTGAGAAAGGAAGTTAGCTCAAGTTATTTAGGCTAAGATAAGATACTAAAAACAGGAGATGGTGTCAGGACATAAACAACTTGTAAATAGGATGACCTTTAAAGTGATTGGTTGGTTCCTTTACCCCCTCCTAGGGTTCTGAGGTTTTCTGGTATAAAAGAGGCTTACTGCCCATCAATAAATGAGTTCTTGCTTGATTTGACTCCCCGCTGTGTCTGATTGTCTCCAGGTAAAATGGAGGCTGGGGAACAGGCTAGCAGCACAGGCACTTACCTTTCCTCAGGCCAGGCCACCTCTTCACAGGTGACCTAAGTTCCCAGTGGGGCAGGTCCCCACAAAGCTTGAACTCTCCAAGCCACAGCTTCAATAGTTTGTTTCCCAAAGAGCAGGCTCTGGAGATATGCTGAGGTGATGGTGAGACTCAGGACGATGGAGGTGAGAGCTCCCTGGAGTCCTCAGCTGAGGTGATGGTGGTGGGACTCAGGACGATGGAGGTGAGAGCTCCCTGGAGTCCTCAGCTGAGGTGATGGTGGTGGGACTCAGCAAGACAGAGGTGAGAACTCCCTGGTGCCCTCCGCTAAGTGAACACCAAGGAACTTGTAAAAAAAACTACCTCAGTTTGGTGAGTGGGTGTGAGTGGGTTTACAGAAAAGAACACTCACTGGAGCTTACACAAGGCAGTACCTATCTGTAATCCCACCCCCTACAATGCCTAATTACTCATGTAGCATTTAATAAAGTATTCAAAATGCTCTATTTTTCAAGAGTTGGATAAATATTAAATAAAGGGTCTACTGGCCTCATCAACAACACTTAAAAGCAAGGATCAAACCATATCTTAGTTATTCACCTTCCTCCCTAGAGAGACTAAAAGTAAAAACTTGAAATATGTATATACAAATGTAAAATATTGAGCCGGGCATGGTGCTCATACCTGTTGTGCCAAACTTTGGGAGGCTGAGATAGGACGGCAGTAAGATCAAAGGCAGCCTGGGCTGTCAAGGGAAACCTGGACTTGGATAGAACCAAACAAACCACAATGGAATACTATAAGATTATTCAGTCTGGAACAAAGTAATCTTCACATCAGCCAAGCGCTGAAAAGCAGAAAAGTACATGAGGAAGGAACAACATATACAATAGAAATAGACTTAAAAAAGAGCTTGATGCTGTAACTCATGTACAAAAACTGAAATAAAACCTATTATGATTATAGTTTATAATTTTCAGAGTGTTGAAGAGGTTGAACAGATTAGAACAGGTAAGCAATACACACACATACATACAAATACACATGCACATACATACATATGCACACATACATACAAATGCATACACATACACATCACACATCACACACACACACAAACACACACACACACACACACACACCTATACACACATATACACATATGCATATATTCCATGCATGCATTCACACCTCTTTAGCCTTTAAGATTTTTCTTTGAAGAATAATATAAATGTTGGTGATATAGGCCAGCTGTGTCTTTGGTGTTATAAATTGAGATGATACCATTGCTCTAGACAAAGGCTTCCTAAGCATTTTCTACTTGTGACTCTTTTTCACCTGAGAAAAATTTTAAGTGACCCCAGTTGTATAGCTGTACAAATAAAACACTCACTGATAATAAATCAGTGAATAAATAATAAAGAAATTTACATTAAAATAGTGCTTTCATATGTGTGTATATGTATAACGTTACCATTTATTAAGGATAAACGCAAGTTCATACTAATGATATGGATGAGCTTTGTCTTCCTTAAAGAACTGCATTGCATCTTTTAGAAATCATTACATACTGTAAAATCTTGTGTCTTGTCTACTCTGTATATTGGGCAAACCCCATCTTTGTCCTCCGGCTCTCCCCTTTGTTATAGACAATTTTACTTCTGCTTCACTGCATACATAGAAGCATGATTATTTATGTTTATAAACTGTGGGAACCAATAAGAGAAAACATAGCAAATTGGTCTTTCTGGGAATGCCCTTGTATGTTCAGTATGGGGCGTAGGGAGCAGAGAAAAGGAGATTTTTCCTCTCTGACCTTTGGGTGTGTCGTTGTTTCAAGAAGTGACATGTTCTTTCCTTTTCTTGCTGGTTCCTCGCCACAGCAAGTCACCGTCCTTTTATTTATGCCAGGATGAATGTGTTCATTTACTGATTCACCTCATTTACGACACTCTTCCAAGAATGAGCAAACCATCTTTTTGTTTGATTAATCACACCTTGCACTGTGTAAGAGTAATCCTTAAGCACCTCGTGGTGCTGTTTTGTAGCTGCACTGCTGATCATGACCTCTGGTATTCAAAGAGCCAAGAGCAGAGCTGCAGATGATGAGGAAGACAGCAACTTTATCTTTCCAAATCTGTGTGTTGACTTAGGTGACAAGTGTTACAGAAGTTCAGTTAACAGGAACGACTTTGCTGCATTGAAATGTGTTTGTTCTGAGGTGTGGTCTGTCCCTAGTCACTGAGTCTCACCTTGACCGTCACTACATCACCGTAATGATGTGACCTGAGCCAACAAAACGGATTTATAACGTGCACATACACGTTGAACCGCTGAAACTATTTGCATTAGAAATTTTTGTGCTGTCTTGTAGCAATTCTTATTTTATGGCTTAAAATATATTTGATTCCAGGATTTATTCATTAATCCTTCTGATATGATGTAATAAGATATCAGCCTTTCCTCTGGATACGGAAGACGGTTGTTTGACTCTAACTCTTTGGGGGGCACCCAGGCAGGGGGACTGGGATCTGTTCCTGGTCTAGGGACAGGCTTCTGGAACCTGGTGCCTGTGGTGTGACACCTTGCACAGCCTTGGTGCAGTGGGAAGGGGCTTGGACCTGCCTAGGCTCAGTGTGCTGGGCTCTGCTGACTCCCCATGGGAGACCTCGATTTGGGGGATGTGGGGATGCAGGGTGGCTTGGGAAAAAGGGCTGGGGGTGGGAGGAGGGAGGAGAGAGAATTTGTGGATAGTATGTGGAGTGAGTAGAAAATTTCTTAATAAAGAAAAATGAAAGAAAAAATATATCAGCCTTCATCCTCTACGTTCTCCTCTTCTTTCTCTTTCAGTCTATGTACGTGTGTGTGTGTGTGTGTGTGTGTGTGTGTGTGTGTGTGTGTGTGTGTGAGGGCTGACGTGCCCCTTAAAGAATCCACAGCTGAAAGGGAAACACTGCAGTAGGGACTATCTGACGCAGAAAAAATAACAAGCTAATGTGAGATAGCAGGACACATCGGAAACAAAGTAGCGAGGTGAAGGCTACTGGCGGAGCAGTGCTGCAGGAAAGACCATGGTTCTGCCTTCATCAGGGTTTTATTGTTGTGAAGAGACGCCATGACCACTCATTTCCTATTCAAACCACCTCACGTTCCCAGAAACGATGGCTTCATTGTGGACTGAGGTCACAAATGCCCATTTCTACTCAGGAATTCCAATGAAAGAGGCATAATTACACATCCTTTATCTATCTGAAGTGGCTGCTACTGATTTGCTTCAAGAGAGAGGCTACTAAATTTTAAATATAAGCCTGTCCCAAGAGTTCTTACTAACTGAACCATGGCTCTACTAGACCCACTTATGTCTAAAAAACTAGAGTTATTCCTATAGCAAGTTATTACATTCCAAGCTATGGAGTCATGTCATCACTGGGGACATCCATTCTTGTCACTAGTTCAGCCATATCAACAACAAGACCCTGTCCGTATACAAGAGCCTTCCACTTTGTATACATCTTCGTGTTTGCTCTCTACTCCAAAGCTGCTTATGAATAACAAGTGCTTGCATATTGTTAAAAGTATGATGGCAGATATGTCTGTGTTCCAGGCACAAACGCTATTATTTACTGCATACCCAAACCATTGTTCCTCCATGGATGTCCGTGTATTAGCCTCTGTCCTACAGCTACCACCAGAAGTCCCACAAGGTGAGCTCAGTTTCCAAAGAAATTTCCTAGTACAATTTCCCAAATGGGAGGAAGAAACAACAGAAAAATCATAATACCCATCTCTACCAAAGACTATAGGAAATCTTCAGATATTCACAATATTAACAAAGTATCACACCAATCTATCAATATTAGTCTTTGTTGTCAGAACTACATCATCACTATAAACAGTACTCTAATATATTCCAGAACTCCTATATCCTCAATGATGCTAGAAACCCTCTCATATTGCTCATGTGGAAAGGTGCTTCCACAGAGAACGTAACCTATAAAGTCTGAAAGAACTGGCTTTTACATAATGTTTAAAAATCATTATAAGATGGTGAGAAACAAAGAGGGGGGGACATACACTACCAGAAAAATAACAGTTCTTTTTATTCAACCTCAAATAAATGAAAAAGTAAAAACTATCTAACAAAGAACTCAAAATATTGATCTAAGGGAAATTTGCAAACTCGAAGAAAACACAATCATATTTACAAAATATTTACAGGCATATATATGGATAGCAGCCCATCACAGTTGTTTCATACTGTTCCAGTTGATCATGGACCACATATACAATAGTGATTCTATAAGATTATCATAGGGCCGAATGTTTTCTTCACTTGTTAATGTATAGTTTAAAAAGCAGATGAAGAGATCCTCGGCCAAGCACCAGGCTGAGCTCCAGGAGTCCAGTCAAAGAGAGAAGAGGGATTCTATGAGCAAGTACATCAGGATCATGATGGGGAAACCAACAGAGATGACCAAACCAAACTAGTGGGAACTCATGAACTTTAGACCAACACCTGCGGAGCCTCCATGGGACTGGACTAGGCCCTCTAGATAAATGAGACAGTTGTGTAACTTGATCTACTTAAGGGGCCCCTGGCAGTAGTATCCCAAGCCATGCCTGGTGCATGAGCAGGCTTTTTGGAGCCCACTACCTATGGTGGGACACCTCACCCAGCCTTGAGGCAGGGGGAGGGACTTGGACCTGCCTCTACTGAATGTACCAGGCTCTGCTGACTCCATGGGAGGCCTTACCTTCTTGTAGGAGGGAATGGGGTTATGGGGGTAGGGGAAGGCTGGAGGGGTGGGAGGAGGGAAGAGGGAAATCTGTGATTGGTATGTAAAATGAATAATAAAATTTCTTAATAAATAAAATAAAAAAGAAGTAGAAGGAAGAAAAAATAGAGGAAAAAACACCAAGAAAATCTACAGTGAAAGGTTTGGCTGAGATTTTTCAGACACTCCGAAATAGTTTCTTCAAAAGTTTCTTCAAAAGTCTGACATTATAAACTGCAGCACAGGAAGGTTTTCAGCATCACACAAGAAAGTCAGCAATACATTATCTACTTAGAAGGAAACTTACATTGAGCAATGTGAAGCAAATCAAACAACATACTACAGAAATGTTTATTAAAAGTCATAATAATAAACACAGAGTGTGTAGAATGAATAGAGAAGAGCAATCGCTAGATTTCAACATCACTAAATCAGTATTTTCACTTAAGGCCAATAGCCTAAACACTCAAAATAACAAAAGAGAGCTTTTTAGGTTGAATTCATGTAACTTCCTCAATATATATTGCCTACATGAGACTAACTTTCAGTATAATAAAAGTAAGTTCAAATAAAAAAAATGAAAAAAATGTGCTACCATTAACCAAAAAAAAAAAAAAAAAAAAACCAGTTTAGGATGCTTACACTAATATCAAAGTGAAGTGCATCTTAAAACAAAGGCTAGCAGGAGAATATAGCCTCATTTCATAACAATAAAGAATGGCATTTATCAATAAGGCTTTACAATCCCGAGTGTAAATGCACTCCACCAGAGCCTCAAACTCACAAAGCTTGACTAAGGAAATTTCAGAGAGAAACAGAAAAGAAAATAAAAAAACAAATTTTAGGTAGAGAGATAAATAATGCTCAAACAGTAATGAATAAGATTAATTAATAGAAAATAGAAAATCCATAAGATAGCAAGAATAAAACTGAACAACTATATTAACCATCTTGATTATACAACTAATAATTGTATTTGCAGCAAAAAATATTGACATGCCTAAAGGAGTTAAGCCATATGCAGTGTCTGTCGCCTGTAACCAAGATTAAACTATCATGACAAGAGTATTTCATTTTTTGTTAAAAATTATATGTTCATAAGTGTGCGAATTAATGTCAGTGTCTTCAATTCGATTCCATTGGTCCACATGTCGGTTTTTATGCCAGTACCAAGCTGTTTTTATTACTGTAGCTCTATAGTAGAGTTTGAGGTCAGGGATTGTGATGCCTCCAGAGGTTGTTTTATTGTACAGGATTCTTTTGGCTATCCTGGGTTTTTTGTTTTTCCATATGAAGTTGAGTATTATTCTTTCCAGGTCTGTGAAGAATTGTGTTGGTATTTTGATGGGAATTGCATTGAATCTGTAGATTGCTTTTGGTAAGATTGCCATTTTTACTATGTTAATCCTGCCTATCCATGAGCATGGGAGATCTTTTCATTTTCTGACATCTTCTTCAATTTCTTTTTTCAGGGACTTAAAGTTCTTGTCATATAGTTCCTTCACTTGCTTGGTTAGTGTTACCCCAAGGTATTTTATATCATGTGTGGCTATTGTAAAGGGTGATGTTTCTATGATTTCCTTCTCAGCCTGTTTGTCAATTGTATATAGGAGGGCTACTGATTTTTTTGAGTTGATTTTGTATCCTGCTATGTTGCTGAAGGTGTTTATAAGCTTTGTCAGTTCCTTGGTTGAATCTTTGGGGTCACTCGAGTATACTATCATGTCATCTGCAAATAGGGAAAGCTTCACTTCTTCCTTTCCAATTTGTATCCCCTTAATCTCCTTATCTTGTCTTATTGCTGTACAATGGAAAAAAGAAAGCATCTTCAACAAATGGTGCTGGCATAACTGGATATCAACGTGTAGAAGGCTGCAAATAGATCCACATCTGTCATTGTGCACAAAACTTAAGTCCAAGTGGATCAAAGACTTCAACATAAATCCAGCTACTCTGAACCTGCTAGAAGAGAAAGTTGGAAGAAGTCTCAAATGCATTGGCATAGGATATCACTTCCTAAATATAACACCAGTAGCGCAGACACTGAGACAAACAATCAACCAATGGGACTCTTGAAACTGAGAAGCTTTTGTAGAGCAAAGGATACGGTCAACAAGGCAAAGCGACAGCCTACAGAATGGAAAAAGGTCTTCACCAACCCCATATCTGACAGAGGACTGATATCCAGAATATATAAAGTACTCAAGAAATTAGACATCAAAATGCCCAACAGTCCAATTAAGAAATGGGCTATAGAATTAAACAGAGAATTCTCAACAGAGGAAACTCAAATGGCTGAAAGACATTTAAGGGATTGCTCAACATCCCTAGTTATCAGGGAAATGCAAATCAAAATGACTCTGAGATACTCTTAAGCCTGTCAGAATGGCTAAGATCAAAAACACTGAAGACAGCTTGTGCTGGAGAGGATGTGGAGCAAGTGGAACTCTCCTCCACTGCTGGTGGGAATGCAAGCTTGTACAACCACTTTGGAAATCAATATGGCGCTTTCTTAGAAAATTGGGAATCAATCTCCCCCAAGATCAAGCTATACCACTCTTGGGCATATACCCAAGGAATGCTCAATCGTACCACAAGGGTACTTGCTCAGCTATGTTCATATCAGCATTGTTTGTAATAGCCAGAACATGGAAACAACTTAGATGCCCTTCAACTGAAGAATGGATAAATAAATTGTGGCACATATACACAATGGAATACTACTCAGCAGAGAAAAACAATGACATCACACGGTTTGCAGGCAAATGGATGGATCTAGAAAAAATCATCCTGAGTGAGGTAACCCAGACTCAGAAAGACAAACATGGTATGTACTCACTCATAGGAGGATGCTAGATGTAAAACAAAGAGGACTAGACTGCTAGTCACAACTCCAGGGAGGCTTCCTAGAAAACAGGACCCAAAGAAAGACAGAGGAATTGCCCAATGACAGAGAAATGGATGAGATCTACATGAACAACATAGATGTGAGTAGGGGTAATTAAGGGCAAGGGTTGAGGGAAAGAGCCTGTGGGAATGGGAGATCCCAGCTGGATCAAGAACAGAGAGGGAGAACAAGGAATAAAAGACCATGGTAAATGACCACATGAGAAAAGGAAGAAGCAAACTGCTAGAGAGGCCCACAGAAATCACAAAGATACCTCCACAATAGACTGCTGGTAGTGGTCAAGAGACAGCCCGAACTGACCTACTCTGGTGATAGGATGGCCAAACACCCTAATTGTCGTGCTAGAAACCCCATCCAATGACTGAGGGAACCAGATTCAGAGATCCATGGCCAGGCCCCATGTGGAGCTCCAAGAGTCCAATTGGTGAGAAAGAGGAAGGTTTGTATGAGCAAGAATTGTTGAAACAACAAAAGGTTGGATAAAGCACAGGGACAAATAGCCAAACAAATGGAAACGCATGAACTATGAACCAATAGCTGAGGAGCCCCCAACTGGATCAGGCCCTCTGAATAGGTGAGACAGTTGATTGGCTTGAACTGTTTGGGAGGTATCCAGGCAGTGGGACCGGGACCTGTCCTCAGTGCATGAGCTGGCTGTTTGGAACGTGGGGCTTATACAGGGACACTTGGCTCAGCCTGGGAGGAGGGGATTGGACCTGCCTGGACTGAATCTACCAGGTTGAACTCAATCCTCAGGGGAGTCTTTGCCCTGGAGGAGATGGGAATGGGGGGTGGGCTGGGGGAAAGGGGAGGCATGAGGGGGGAGAACAAGGGAATCCATGGCTGATATGTAAAATTAAATTAAATTATAATTTTTTTTTTAAAAAAAGAGTATTTCATTCTTGCTTGCCTGCTTTTACAGTCATTCTCCCATGAGTTTCCTGTGATGTTGTGTGACATTTTGTTTGTGTTCTGACAAACAAAGCCTGCCTGGAGATCAGAAGGTGGAGTTAGCCACTAGTTAACAACAGAGGTCTGGAGGTTGGTACAGACAGCAGACAGGAAATGATAAGGCAGAGCAGAGAGAGGCTCACAGTCCTTTTCAATCTGAGGATTCAGAAAGGTAAGGAGTCTCTGGTGGCTGCTGCTCCGCTTCTCTCATCTTTCAGCGTTTACCCCTATATCTGACTCCTGGTTTTTATTGATAAGACTAATGAGGATCATGTTTCATCTGACGTCCAACTTTTGGGATAGGAATTCATGAGAAAGCTTGTCTGTGGCTTTGCAGTCAACAGCATATGCCTGAGCTCCACACAGGGGCTCCTGCTGGAGCTGCACACACTCACTGCCTTGCCCGCTAGGCTTTCCTTATTTTTCCCCAAGCACTCTGATGGAATCTGAGATTTTTCTGTTGCAGCCTCTCTACAGCAAACCCCACAGGCACTTGGGCTCCAAATACTACCTGAGTTAGGCCCTCACTGCAGGCCAGCTCTGCCTTCAGGCAGCTCCTGCCACTCCTTCTCCCCCACAATCCCCTGTGTGCATTTTTCAGACAGCTGGCTCCCTCTCCTGATGTAGGCTTTCCCTGGACCACCTCCTTAGGCTGTTGACATACTAGGTAGCTGCCTTGACACCCGCTTAGGCTTCTGCTATTGTGCGAAGCAACAGTCAGCCTCACACTTCACCATCATCTTCACTGTCATTGTCAGCAAATTTGGCAAAACAATTGGGAATTTTGTTTTGTTTTGTTTTTTGAGACAGGGTTTCTCTGTGTAGCTTTGCGCCTTTCCTGTATCTCGCTCTGTAGACAAGGCTGGCCTCGAACTCACAAATATCTGCCTGCCTCTGCCTCCCAAGTGCTGGGATTAAAGGCGTGTGCCACCACCGCCTGGCTTTCTCTCTCTCTCTTTTTTTTTTCAATTGGGAATTCTTAAAGGGGGGAATTAGTTTTAAAAAAAGAGAGTTTTTCCCTACATTAAAAAATGGGAAACACTATTATATGGAGAGAGTTAGGTGTCTGTATGATTACACAATGGAACAATTACATGAAGGGATAATCAACTGGGATAACCTAGTGTTAATTGTCATTTTAACAATTCTTGTGTTATCTCTAAAAACATTGGTAGATATGAATGCTAAGATACAAGTCTTAGAAAAACTTGTTAAAACAGATAATAGAGATAATCAGACACAGATAAATTTAAGAGAACCAACCTCACCAACACATTATAAAATTCGGGAGGAACAGCCCAACATTATCAAACAATCAACCTTAATTTATCCACTCACCTTACAGAAACAACTGCCAAATGACAGGTATCCCCAATGTGTGTGAAAGAGCTCACTGGACTCCTATGGAAATGTTAGATTTCAGGAGATTTAAGGAAGTGATAGTTTCATATGGTATGAATTCACCTCTTGTGAGGCAGATGTTAAATTCTTGGTCAAATAGTAACAGTACTAGGGAGACTTGGTTGTAGCAGTATTGGAACCTGGTCCTCAATTACAGTGGAGAACCTGGTAGAAAGATGAGGCTACCTATTAAACAACAAAGTAGGGCTAGAGGTATTGAAATTTCCCAAGACCAACTTCTTGGAGAGGGTGATAATGCTGATGTTCAAACAGTCTTTATATGTTGACCACACCCTGGCTCTATGCAGTACAACAGCTTTGAATGCTTGGGACAGAATTGAAGAAGTTGGAAAGAAAACTGAGCCATTTACTAAAATTATACAGGGCCCAAAAGAATCCAGCACTGATTTTTTTTTTAACCAAGATTGACTTCAGCTGTAATTAGAATGATACCAAATTCAGAAGCCAGACAAATAAAATTAAATCAAATAAATTGAAAATCCCAATTCATAATGCAAAAGGATAATTAGGCCATTAAAGGCAAGATCAGCACCCATAGAGAAATGGATCTGAGATACAGTCAATATAGAATCTCATAACCATGGTAATGCTTGGCTAGGAGAGGTGATTTCCAGAGGCAGAGTCTTGAAGAAAAATCAAAGTGTCAGATATTTTTGTTGTTGTTTGGTTTTATTTTTGATACAGGGTTTCTCCGTGTAGTTTTGGTGCCTGTCCTGGATCTCGCTCTGTAGACCAGGCTGGCCTCGAACTCACAGAGATCCACCTGGAATTGCCTCCCGAGTGCTGAGACTAAAGGTGTACACCATCGCCACCCGGCCTGTCAGATGCTTTAATTCTGGTAAACAAGGTCACATAAAAAGAGATAGTAGACAGGGCATTCCTAGAAACAATGTTTTTTCTAGGAATAATCCAAACAGAAGGCCCCCGCCTTCTGGAATATGCAAAGGTGTGGCAAAGGTCAACATTGGACCAATGAAAACAGATCAACAAGGGAAAGACAGGGTAACCCTTTGCTATTGGGAAATGCCTTGGGAGGGGCTTCTCACAGGCCCCCATGTCATATTTGATTCAGTCATTCTCTGTCACCATGGAGGAAACTCCTCCTCAGAGCAACTAAAGGACCTAGTGCCTATTGTAAGAAAACATGCTGTTTTAGATGATAGAATAGATAAAACAAAAATTTCAGGAGAAATCAGAACAAGAGAGACCTCTTGATTAGAAGAGGTGATAGTTAATCTAACAGTGTGACCATTCACTAAACTAACTAATAATCTAAACTAACTTATAAGACTAACATATTCTTTTCATTTGATCAGATATAACTTAGCAAAAGAGAAACTCCCCAAAATTAGGGTTGGGGCAGGGTTTTATTTTTGTCTTTCCAAGAGAATGAAGGCATCCAAGGAATCTGAAGACTGCTAGACAAATGATATATCTGAAGAAAAGGGATTAATCATCCAGAGTAAATGTCCCAAGAAAAGGAGTAAATTGGCCTATTGATATCACCTCTCCAAAAGGAAAAAAAAATTCATAGATCTTCCTAAATGTTTATGTCTGCTGTTCTCTACAGATACATGTAAACTGTCTTTCTATAGTCCCAGTTCAATTAAAAATTAAAGCTGGCTTTGGAGTTGGAGCGTGACTCTCTCCTTCTCTAAACCCAAGCATGTTTGTTAAAAAAGAAAATGCAAAATCTCTGTCATATGTCAGAAGAGCCTGATATGGGACAGACGAAAAAACAAAATTAAAGAACTATTCTATTGCTACTAATCTCATGATCCTTTGGTTTTATTTTGATTCTTTAAAACTTTTCTTAAGGTATGAATATTATATTGAAATTCATAATATATATATATATGAGTGTGTGTGTGTGTGTGAATACATATCAAACTTTTTGTCATGATATTAATGGTCATATAGAGTACTAACTAATTCTAGAAAACGGCTTCATCCAGCTTTCTGTACATGATTTCAGTTTTGAGTATCTACCAGGTAACTAGGAATTAAGTTTTTTGTATAATGGATATACCAAACAAATTATGATCCTTTAACCTCTTTGAGATCTGATGCATATGACATTTAAAATGTCTAAGTTTTCTGCAGTGAATCAAGACAATGACTAAAAGCAACCTTTGAAGTCTCCAAAAAGAAGATGGGATCTCACAATGACAATTTTGCTAGTACGGTGATAAAGCCACCAAGCTGACAAACACCACTCAAAGATCACCTTTGAACTACAAACTGCTCAGGACAATTTTGAGATGGCTAGCTGAGATCATCCAGCCTCATAGACTACTCTAGCCAGGACTTGAGACAAGCCCTGCACTTTCCCATTATGCAGAGAATGGACAAGAAATCATACAACTAGCTCTCCCAGGACTTGACAATTATCCCATTTTTTTCAGTGTCCCCTAAAAATACTGTTGCCTCCAGACAACAGGAAGTAATTTTAAGAGCAAAATGCCCACATTCTTAAGAGGTGGGGTGGGTAGTTTTTGGTCTTTTAGTGGATTATGGATATTTGTCATCCTTTAGGGTGTTTGGTTACAAGTTGTTATTGGTAATGGTCAGGAAAAACACTCAACAAAGGAGATTAGATTCAGGGAACTTGTTCTAAAAAGAAAAAAGGGAGGGTATAGAAATAGGATAAAAGGGTAGATTATTGAATTTTTAAGCCAGAAATGCAACTATTTGTTTTAAATGTTTTACATTGGCTTGAGGTTTTGTATATTGATACAGACTTGAGGTTATTTTTGTTAGAACATATTGTACATGCATTTCTACTCTTGTTCATGGTATTGTACCCATACAGCTCATTTAACAATATAATGTAAATTTCTAGTCCTTGAAAGTTATTATTATAAACTATGTAGGGTAGTAAATAAATGCAGGTTAGTAGTTAGTCTCCTATTACAATCAAACTTGTAGTCAGGTTAGGCATGTTTTCAAGGTCAAATAGTTGTATTTTAGATCAGCAGGTGGTCTTCAAACACTTCATAAATATACAGAATATGGTATTTAAGATGTTATAATAATATAAATTTCTTATTTATGACAAGGAGACATGTATGCTCCGGGCAGCATCAATCTTATCTAAAGAAAATGATGGATAATGATGAAACTCCATATGGAGTTTACTTTCTTTGTAGCAAAAGTTAGCCACTGGGCAAGAAAGTGCCCTTGCCTCAGCTGCTGACAGTATGTTGTCCAAACTGAATAGCAGGACACAAAAGAAAGTGACTGCTAAACTTTGCCAAAACAAGGTGGGACAGTCCTTCAAAAATCCTGTTTCACAGATAAGTCTGTCAAATATGCTAGGCCTGTAGGCTGAAGATGGATGCCTCAGCACTGCAGACAAACCTTGGACAGTCACCCAACTCTTTCTGTCATTTCTTACTTTTGGTAGTTGTTTGTTCTACACTTCCTGTTTACTCAGGTAATATTATATTCTTCTCAGTTTTCCTTTTTAGCAAATTCAGAAAACAAACTCACTAAAGAGGTGTAAAGTGTATAGAGTTGAGAGACATAAAAAGATAGTTTTGGGTTGGTAATGCAAGTTAGGATAGAAAATGAATTAGGTACAACACTTTGGACTCACCAAGACAGGATAGATAATGGAGTATTTTGTCTGAATTTGTCAAATACTAATGGACTAGACTCCATTAATGTAGTTATTGCCTGTATATATTTGTATATAGTTATTGTATTTATTATATATAGTTTTTCTATGTTAGTTAAAACCTTCAATTCTTAATTAGACAGAAGGGGGAAATATAATATTTTGTTTCTGTTCTGACAAATAAAGTTTACCTGGAGATCAGAGAGTGGAGCTAACCATGAGTTAACCATAGAAGTATGGAGGTCTGTACAGACAGGAGACACTAAGTAACAAGGCTGGGTGAAGACAGGAAGTGATAAGGCAGGGTGTAAAGAGGATCTCAGCCCTTTTCAATTTGAGGATTCAGAGAGGTACAAGTCTCTAATGGCTGCTGCTCTGCTTCTCTGATCTTTCAGCTTTTACCCCAATTTCTGACTCCTGGTTTTTATTGATAAGACTAATTAGGATCACGTCTCACTGTGGAGTTTTCCAGAGTTATTATGCTCTGTGATACTGTTACAAATTAAATAAGCAGATGTAGGAATCTATCTTGTTTTTGTTGAGGTCAAACACTAAATATACTTACAAAAAAATTGATCACAATATTGTTTGTATTGTTATCTTTAGAAACAATGCAATTATTTTTCCTAAAATAGATTAACTATGTCCATACATAATTTCAGTTGTTGTTCTAACTTAGTATATATTTAATATATTTCTAAGTTTCAAATTTCTTAGTTTCAATTTCCATCATTTTTGCCTGGATCAGTTAGGGTTTCTATTGCTGTGAAGAGACACCATCACCATGACCACAACAACTTTTATAAAGGAAAACATTTAATTGGGACTGGCTTACAGTTTCAGAACTTTAGGCCATTAATGTCATGGCAGGGAGTATGGTGGTGTGCAGGCAGACATGCTGCTAGAGAAGGAGCTGAGATTCTATATCTTGACCTGCAGGCAAAAGGAAGTGAACACTGGGAGTAGCTTGAGCATATATGAGGTCTCAAAGCCTATTCCCACAGTGACACACTTCCTCCAACAAGACCACACCTACTCCAACAAGGCCACACCTCCTAATAGTATCATTCCCTATGGTCAAGCATTCACACACATGATTCTATGGGGGCCATAACTATTGAAATCACCACAAACTGATTACTTCCATTTTCTGTCACTGATGGTTGATGCTTAACATTTTAGCTTAAACCCATCCTGTTATTTCAAGCTTACCATCCCAATCTCCTGTCAAAAGAACCCCCTGTTGGCCTGCTTTTGTGATTGTTGGCTCTATGTTCTACATTTCTGTCATTTGAAATCTCAGAGATACAATTTCTCTGCCTTTTTGTCATGTGCCATTTTATTCATCTTCTGTTGAGTGCATTTTGTCAGCTCATTTAACAAATCTACACATTAAACTGCAATGCCCTGAGAATAAAAGGCATATACTGATCATTTTTTAAAGACTTATTTTGATTTTAACTATATCTATCTACATGTGTATGTGTCAGTATGTGTACAAGAATGTAGATGCCAATGGATGCTACTGGAGGGAACCAGATCCTCTGGAGCTGGAGTTACAGGGAGATGCCCAATGTACAGGTATGCTGAGAACTTTCTGATCCTCTCTAAGAGCAGCAAGCTCTTTATGATGAGCCATGTCTCCAGTCCACCTCACTCCTGCCCCTTTTCTTTGACTTTCTGCATTGTGGGAACTAGAACACAAGGCTTGGTACATAGTAAGCACTAACTCTGCCATTAAGGTATCCCTTCAACATCAATCATCTTTTTATCTTGTAAGACTGAACTCACATTCAATAATAAGTTACACCATGAGATGATATTCACAACTGTTTGCTTAATAAAATGCCAGCAAATTGGTACTGAGTATTCAATAGTACAGACACACTGTTATTTGTATAACTAGTTACATTTATATTGTTTGGTGGAACTAGTTAAGTATTTAATACAAAATCACTCATCTGTTTCTATAACAATGTGATTTTAATTATCTTTGGATTTAGCACGTTATGAAATGCCAGTGTGTTTGGTACTGACTAAATATTAATATGTTGTTATATGGCTACATCAGAATCAGTCCTGATCACAAGTATAAAGCCATTGGTAGGAGAAACCACAATATTTCCTGATACATTAAATTTTGCATTATTTTTTTTAATACCTACATGTGTGCTTTTAATTGCAACAGCCATACATGCTGGAAGCTGGAAACACATTAACAAAGCACTTTTGCAAAGCCCTTGCTTAACTCCAGTTGAAGACATTTCCAATGGTATTTGAGAAGGGTCTCATTATTTGACTGGATCAAGACAGGTGGGAACCCAATTGGAGAGTAGTTGACAAAATGACTGCCGGTAATGACTGCTATAGAAGAAGTTGTTTGCCAAGAATAAAGAAATGTTCGAAATGTGCAAGCTAAGGTATTTTAGGATGCTCTAATGTATAGATGCAAATATCAGAGAACCATGTTGGTGGCTGGGAAGTGATAGGATTCTAATTGCTGGGTATCTCCTGTGAGGACAGACAAATTGCAAGAGGAGTTGGCTAGATTAAATGCACCGCTGGATTGATATGTGCCTTGTTTTGACCTTTTAAAAATAATAGTTTTATTGATATTCTGAAAGGCTTAGATCAACTTGTTGTGTTGCCCAGAGACCGCAGGAGGCTGTGGTTAGTGGTGAACTTACACATGGAGCCAACATAGTAAGAGGCACACTATTCCCTAATCACCTAAATTAGTAAAGAGTCCTAGTCTACAAATTATAATGCTTCCAAAATATAACTAATGGCTTTTCCATCTTTCTTTCCAGTTTGCAAATTTGAAATTAAACTTAAGCATGCTGGCTTTTATTATGCTTGTAATTGGTTGTGCTATTTTGACTATATTAACTAAGTTTTCTTTTCTTAAAAATATTTGTTAACTTAGGTCATGTATCTGTTTGTATTTGTCTGGTCCATTCAATAAAGTAAATTTTAGAAAAAACTTGACATTATGAAAGTGCAAGGACTCTGTGTGTGTGTGTGTGTGTGTGTGTGTGTGTGCGCGCGTGTGTTTACTTAATTCCCACAGGGAGGAGAAACTGGATTATAAAGCCTAGTAAGAAGTAATATGGGGAGAGAAAAAAAAAGTAATATAGAAGTATTTTATTTAAACTTAGTACTTTTTTTTATTTATTTTTTTTATTATTATTATTTTACAACACCATTCAGTTCAACATAATAGCCACAGATTCCCCTGTTCTCCCCCTCTCGCCCACCCCTCCCCCCAGCGCACCCCCCATTCCCACCTCCTCCAGATCAAGGTCTCCCCCGAGGACCGGGGTTGACCTGGTAGACTCAGTCCAGGCAGGTCCATTCCCCCCTCCCAGACCGAGCCAAGTGTCCCTGCATAAGTCCCAGGATTCAAACAGCCAACTCATGCAACGAGCCCAGGACCTGGCACCAATGCACAGCTGCCTCCCAAACAGATCAAGCCAAATGACTGTCTCACCCGTTCAGGGGGCCTGATCCAGTTGGGGGCCCCTCAGCCTTTGGTTCATAGATCCTGTGCTTCCATTCATTTGGTTATTTGTCCCGGTGCTTTATCCAACCTTGGCTTCAACAATTCTCGCTCATATAAACCCTCTTCTTTCTCACTAATTAGACTCCCAGTGCTCCACCAGGGGCGCAGCCGTGGATGTCTGCCTTCAGATTCCTCAGTCCTTGGATGGGGTTTATGGCACCACTATCTGGGTGTCTGGCCATCCCATCACCAGAGTAGGTCAGTTCCTGCCGTCTCGCGACCATTGCCAGCAGTCTTTTGCGGGGGTATCTTTGTGGATCTCCGTGGGCCTCCCTAGCTCTCTGCTTCCTCCCCTTCTCACCTTCTCATGTGGTCTTCATTTAGCATGGTCTCCTATTCCTTGTTCTCCCTCTCTTTTCTTGATCCAGTTAGGATCTCCCACTCTCTTTCCCTCGACTGTCACCCTTCATTGTTCCCACTCATGACCAGGCTGTTCATGTAGATCTCGTCCATTTCTCCGTGTCTTTTTTTGGGGTCCCGTTTTCCAGGTAGCCTCACTGGTGATGTGAGTAGCAGTCCAGTCATCCTTGTTCCACATCTAGCATCTTCCTATGAGTGAGTACATACCAAATTTGTCTTTCTGAGTCTGGGTTACCTCACTCAGGATGATTTTTTCTAGATCCATCCATTTGCCTGCAAACCATGTGATGTCATTGTTTTTCTCTGCTGAGTAGTATTCCATTGTGTATATGTGCCACAATTTATTTATCCATTCTTCAGTTGAAGGGCATCTAGGTTGTTTCCAGGTTTTGGCTATTACAAACAATGCTGATATGAACATAGCTGAGCAAGTGCTCTTGTGGTATGATTGAGCATTTCTTGGGTATATGCCCAGGAGTGGTATAGCTGGATCTTGGGGGAGATTGATTCCCAATTTTCTAAGAAAGCACCATATTGATTTCCAAAGTGGTTGTACCAGCTTGCATTCCCACCAGCAGTGGAGGAGAGTTCCCCTAGTTCCACATCCTCTCCAGCATAAAGTGTCTTCAGTGTTTTTGATCTTAGCCACTCTGACAGGCGTAAGGTGGTATCTCAGAGTTGTCTTGATTTGCATTTCCCTGATGATTAGGGAAGTTGAGCAATTCCTTAAATGTCTTTCAGCCATTTGGGATTCCTCTGTTGAGAATTCTCTGTTTAGTTCTAAAGCCCATTTCTCAATTGGACTGTTGGTCCTTTTGATGTCTAATTTCTTGAGTTCCTTATATATTCTGGATATCAGTCCTCTGTCAGATGTGGGGTTGGTGAAGATCTTTTCCCATTCTGTAGGCTGTCTCTTTGCCTTGTTGACCGTATCCTTTGCTCTACAAAAGCTTCTCAGTTTCAAGAGGTCCCATTGATTGATTGTTTGTCTCAGTGTCTGCGCTACTGGTGTTATATTTAGGAAGTGATCTCCTATGCCAAGGCGTTCAAGACTATTTCCTACTTTCTCTTCTAGCAGGTTCAGAGTAGCTGGATTTATGTTGAGGTCTTTGATCCACTTGGACTTAAGTTTTGTGCACGGTGACAGATATGGATCTATTTGCAGTCTTCTACACGCTGATATCCAGTTATGCCAGCACCATTTGTTGAAGATGCTTTCTTTTTTCCATTGTACACTTTTGGCTTCTTTGTCAAAAATTATATGTCCATAGGTGTGTGGGTTAATGTCAGGGTCTTCATTTCGATTCCATTGGTCCACATGTCGGTTTTTATGCCAATACCAGGCTGTTTTTATTACTGTAGCTCTATAGTAGAGCTTGAAGTCGGGGATTGTGATGCCTCCAGAAGTTGTTTTATTGTACAGGTTTCTTTTAGCTATCCTGGGTTTTTTGTTTTTCCATATGAAGTTGAGTATTGTTCTTTCCAGGTCTGTGAAGAATTGTGTTGGTATTTTGATGGGGATTGCATTGAATCTGTAAATTGCTTTTGGTAAGATTGCCATTTTTACTAAGTTAACCCTGCCTATCCATGAGCATGGGAGATCTTTCCATTTTCTGAGATCTTCTTCAATTTCTTTTTTCAGGGACTTAAAGTTCTTGTCATATAGGTCCTTCACTTGCTTGGTTAGTGTTACCCCAAGGTATTTTATGTCATTTTTGGCTATTGTAAAGGGTGATGTATCTCTAATTGCCTTCTCAGCTTCTTTGTCCATTGTATATAGGAGGGCTACTGATTTTTTTGAGTTGATCTTGTATCCTGCTATGTTGTGAAAGGTGTTTATAAGCTTTATCAATTCCTGGGTGGAATTTTTGGGGTCACTCAAGTATACTATCATGTCGTCTGCAAATAGGGAAAGCTTGACTTCTTCCTTTCCAATTTGAATCCCCTTAATCTCCTTATGTTGTCTTATTGCTCTGGCTAGAACTTCAAGTACTATATTGAATAAGTATGGGGAGAGTGGAGAGCCTTGTCTCGTTCCTGATTTTAGTGGAATTGCTTTGAGTTTCTCTCCATTTAATTTGATGTTGGCTGTTGGTTTGCTATATATTGCCTTTATTATGTTTAGGTATGTTCCCTGTATTCCTGATCGCTCCAACACTTTTATCATGAAGGGGTGTTGGATTTTGTCAAATGCTTTTTCTGCATCTAGTGAGATGATCATGTGGTTTTTTTCTTTGAGTTTGTTTATATGGTGTATTACATTGATGGACTTTCGTATGTTGAACCACCCTTGCATCCCTGAGATGAAGCCTACTTGATCATGGTGGATAATTGTTCTGATGTGTTCTTGGAGTCTGTTTGCCAGTATTTTATTGAGTATTTTTGCATCAATGTTCATGAGGGAGATCGGTCTGTAGTTCTCTTTCTTTGTTGCATCCTTGTTTGGTTTAGGAATCAGGGTAATTGTAGCCTCATAGAAGGAGTTTGGTAATGTTCCTTCTGTTTCTATTATGTGGAACAATTTAGAGAGTATTGGTATTAACTCTTCTTTGAAGATCTGGTAGAATTCTGCGCTGAAACCATCTGGTCCTGGGCTTTTTTTGGTTGGGAGACCTTTAATGACTGTTTCTATTTCCTTAGGGGTTATTGGACTATTTGAATAGTTTATCTGGTCTTGATTTAACTTAGGTATGTGGTATCTATCCAGAAAAATGTCCATTTCTTTTAGGTTTTCCAGTTTTGTGGAGTAGAGGTTTTTGAAATATGACCTTATAATTCTCTGGATTTCCTCAATGTCTGTTGTTATGTCCCCCTTTTCATTTCTGATTTTGTTGATTTGGATTCTCTCTCTCTGTCTTTTGGTTAGTTTGGATAAGGGCTTGTCTATCTTGTTGATTTTCTCAAAGAACCAACTCTTTGTTTCATTAATTTTTTGTATTATTCTCTTAGTTTCTAATTTATTAATTTCACCTCTCACTTTGATAATTTCCTGGCATCTATTCTTCCTGGGAGACTTTGCTTCTTCTTGTTCTAGAGCTTTCAGATGTGCTGTTAATTCACTAGTGTGGGATTTCTCCAACTTCTTTATGTGGGCATTTAGTGCTATGAATTTCCCTCTTAACACTGCTTTCATAGTGTCCCATAAGTTTGGGTATGTGGTGTCTTCATTTTCATTGATCTCTAGGAAGTCTTTAATTTCTTTATTTCTTCCTTAACCCATTGGTGATTCAGTTGAGCATTATTCAGTTTCCATGAAATTGTAGGTTTTCTGTAGTTTTTGTTGTTGTTGAAATCTAGCTTTAAACCATGGTGGTCTGATAGAACACAGGAGGTTATTCTGATTGTTTTGTATCTGTTGAGATTTACTTTGTGGCCAAGTATGTGGTCGATTTTAGAGAAAGTTCCATGGGGTGCTGAGAAGAAAGTATATTCTTTCTTGTTAGGATGGAATGTTCTGTAGATATCTATTAGGTCCAATTGGGTCATGACATCAGTTAAGTCCTTTATTTCTCTGTTAAGTTTCGATTTGGGAGATCTGTCCAGTGGTGAAAGTGGGGTGTTGAGATCTCCCACTATTAATGTGTGGGGTTTTATATGTGGTTTAAGCTTTAGTAATGTTTCTTTTACATATGTGGGTGCCCTTGTGTTTGGGGCATATATGTTCAGAATTGAAACTTCATCTTGGTCGATCTTTCCTGTGACGAGGATGTAATGTCCTTCTTGATCTCTTTTGATTGATTTTAGTTTGAAGTCTATTTTGTTGGATATCAGGATGGCTACCCCTGCTTGTTTCTTAAGACCATTTGATTGAAAAGTCTTTTCCCAGCCTTTTATTCTTAGATAGTGTCTGTCTTTGAATTTGTGATGTATTTCTTGTATGCAGCAGAAAGATGGGTCCTGCTTTCATATCCATTCTGTAAGTCTATGTCTTTTTATAGGTGAATTAAGTCCGTTGATATTAAGGGATATTAATGACCAGTGATTCTTCATTCCTGTTATTTTTGGTGGTAGTGTGTGTGTACTTCTCTTCTTTGGGGTTTACTGTTGTGGCTTTATCTATTGCCTGTGTTTTCAAGTGTGTATCTGACTTCCCTCGGTTGGAATTTTCCTTCTAGTGCTTTCTGTAGGGCTGGGTTTGTGGATAGTATTGTTTAATTCTGGCTTTGTCTTCGAATGTCTTGTTCCTTCCATCTATGATGATTGAAAGTTTTGCTGGGTATATTAGTCTGGGCTGACATCCATGGTCTCTTAGTGTCTGCATTACATCTGTCCAGGTCCTTCTGGCTTTCAAAGTCTCCATTGAGAAGTCGGGTGTTATTCTGATGGGTTTACCTTTATAGGTCACTTGGCCTTTTTCCTTGGCTGCTCTTAATATTCTTTCTTTATTCTGTACATTTAGTTGTTTAATTATTATGTGTCGAGGGGACTTTTTTGGGGGGTCTAGTTTGTTTGGTGTTCTATAGGCTTCTTGTATCTTCATAGGCATTTCCTTCTTTAAGTTGGGAAAGTTTTCTTCTATAATTTTGTTGAATATATTTTCTGTGCCTTTGAGTTGGTATTCTTCACCTTCTTCTATCCCTATAATTCATAAGTTTGGTCTTTTCATGGTGTCCCAAATTTCTTGGACATTTTGGTTCATGACTTTGTTGGCTTTAGTGTTTCCTTCGACTGATGAAACTATTTCTTCTACTGTGTCTCCAATGCCAGAAATCCTCTCTTCCATCTCTTGCATTCTGTTGGTTATACTTGCATCTGAAGTTCCCGATCTTTTACTCAGGTTTTCTATTTCCAGCATTCCCTCTGTTTGTGTCTTCTTTATTTTTTCAATTTCCCTTTTCAGTTCTTGGACTGTTTCCTTTGTTTGTTTCATTACTTTTTCATGATTTTCTTTCAGTGCTTTATTGTTTTCTTGCAGGACTTTATTGTTTTCTTCTAGGACTTTATTGTTTTCTTGGAGGGCTTTATTGTTTTCTTGGAGGGCTTTATTGTTTTCTTCTAATTTGTTTGCCCTTTCCTCTAGTTGTTTACAGCGTTCTTCCAATTTTCTTGTCTTTTCCTCAACACAAGCCTCTACCTTCTTTATGAAGTTACTCATAAGGCTACTTTCTTCTGCTTCTTCCAATTTTTGGTGTTCAGGTCTAGATGTTGGAGGCAGGCTAGGTTCTGGTGATGCTGTATTTCTCTTCATTTTGTTGTATGTACTTCTGCCTTGACGTCTGCCCATCTCCTTGTGGTTCCTTCTTGGTCTTATCAGTGTACTTGTTTCAGAAAGAGCTGACAGATTCAGGAAGACTCTCTCTCTTGTCCAAAAGGGAGTTCTCTTGTCCAACTCTCGTCCAGAAGGGAAGTCCGGGGCAGGCTCTGGTCCAGAATGGCAGTCGGGGACAGGCTGGGAGCTGGGGGCCGGTCTCTAAGTCTCAGGAAGTGGCTGTGGTCTCAGGCAGATGGGCGTGGGGGCAGGGCGCAAAGATGGCAGGGGCTGCCGGGGGGCTTGGAAAAGGGGATCCCTCCCGGTGAGGCTAGAAGGGGAGCTGCCCGGTGGCCAGAACCTGGTGCCAAGTTGGGCAGGTCTTCCCGGAGTGGCTGGTGCCCAGGGATGGGGTCCGGGTTGGACCCAGGTATTCACCCCTGGTCCAGAAGAGAAGTCAGGGACAGGCTCTGGACCAGAAGGGAAGTCGGGGGCAGGCTGGGAGCTGGGGGCCGGTCTCTAAGTCTCAGGAAGTGGCTGTGGTCTCTGGTCCAGAAGGGAAGTCGGGGCTAAACTTAGTACTCTTGATAACCTATTTAATATTAATTTAAATACATAGTTTGGAAAATTGAAGCTGGTTAAGAATTGAGTCAGTCTTGGCTTCCAGCAGCAAATATTTACTAAGTACCTAATACTTGCCAGACACTGGTAAACAAAAACTCTCCATGCAACATTCTAGTTCCCTTGGTAGGATGTATACAATCTTCTTTCTGAAAAGAAACAGCTACTGTTTTAGTGTATATGAAATTGGCCCCAGGTATATTCATTTCTTTCTATTACAAGAAGATATATTATTATCAGCAACAAGGCAGCATGCTTAAAAGCAAATTCAAGTTCTAGTTAAAATTCTAAAACAAGGACTTAGATAAAAAGAGATTTGAGAATTTGTTTATTGGCTGGGTATAGATAGACTATAAGCAAATAGAGTAGTTAAATCAAGTGGACACAAGTCCACTGCAAATAAAGACCAAACAGTTGTACAGTGTTGATTCTGTTTTAAACATCACATCCACCTTGGAAAGGCAGCCCTTGTCTCAGTCTGTCGAATGTATCACTCTCTCAGAGCCCAGCTTCGCCATTGATCTCACATAGTCATTCCTAGGGCATCTCTTAAAGTATTTTGTTCAGAGTAAAGTCTGTTCTTTCTTTGAATTTTCTAGTGTGTGCAGTACTGCATTAAGCCCTCCCTTTCTTCATTTCTGTTTCTGTATTATTGACATTTTTCATTCCTCTGACCTTTCCGTCTGTTCCCTGACTGCTTCTAACGATGTCATTGTTCACTCATGTTGTTCTTAGTGTGTCTGCACACTGTGCCCTAAAACTCCCATCTGGGTCTTTGTCCTTGTGGTTTTCTTCTACACCAAAGATTCTAAAGAGAGAGTGCTATTTATTAAAATCTGTGGCTCAGAAACTCCTATCTTTATTTAAAATAGCTAAGTCTCTGGTCCATTTAATCAGATGGGTACTACCAAGACAAGTTAAGACAGGACACTTATCAACGGTTCAGGCTGAAGTCACAGGCTGCAAAATCACACCTTTGACAAGTCCACTTTTAATTCTTTATACTTGCTGAGAAAATAAACACATGGTGTTAAAGGAAATTGAGGGAGGGGAACATTGATTTTTAAAGAAATATACTTTTTCCTTCTATTTTTAACTTAGTGTGTGTGTGTGTGTGTGTGTGTGTGTGTGTGTGTGTGTGTGTGTACATATATGTCTAGTGAAGAGACACTAAGTTGTTGTTGTTGTTGTTGTGGTGGTGGTGGTGGTGGTGGTTTTGTTTTTTTGTTTTTTGACACTGGGTTTCTCCATGTAGTTTGGTGCCTGTCCTGGATCTCTCTCTGTAGACCAGGCTGGCCTGGAACTCACAGAGATCCGCCTGGCTCTGCCTCCCGAGTGCTGGGATTAAAGGCATGTCTGGCATGACAAATGGAACTCTTATAAAAGAAAGCATTTCATTGGGGCTTGTTTATAGTTTCAGAGGCAAAGTCCATTGTCCTGGTGGGGAGCATGGTGGTGCACAGGCAGACATAATACCAGAGAAGTGGCTGAGAGTTTCACATCTGAATCCACAGGCAGCAGAAGAGAGAGTCACTAGGCTTGGCTTGGGCTTCTGAAAACCTCAGAGTCCACCTCAGGTGACACATTGCCTCTACCAAAGCTACACCTAATCTTTCAAGTAGTGTCACTCCCTGGTGGCCAAGCATTCATATCTATGGGCCTATGATTGCCATTCTCATTCAGACCACTACATTTTACTGCCTGGCCTCCATAGCCTTCCTACCATATCATAATGCAAATACATTGAGTCTAACTTCAAAAGTCTCAATTGCCTATAATAGTCTCAACACTGTTTAAACATCCAAAGTTCAAAGTCCCTTCTGAGAGTCAAGGTAATCTTTTAACTATAACCCTTGTAAAATCAATATCAAAAAGCACATCACATACTTCCAACATACAATGGCACAGAATATCCATTACCATTCCAAAATGGAGGAAAGGGAGCATAGTGAGGAAATACTGGACCAAAGCAAAACTGAAAACCAGCAGGGCAAACTCTAACCTCCACATCGCCAGGCCTGTCAGAGCTTTCTTCAGATCTGTAACTCCTTTCAGCTTTGTTGACTGAAACCTACTTTTGTCTCTTTGGCTGGTTCCACTCCCTGTTAGCAGTTCTCGCTGGCAGGTGTCCCATGACTCCAGCATCTCCAGCATCTTGGAGTCTCCAACAAGATTCAGGATTAACTTTCACAGTTCCATGCAATGGCCTCTCTGGGCTCCCATGCCAGGACATGCCTGGCACACGCCTGGCACACGCCTGGCCTCAGCAGCATTCCTTCACCACGAAGGGTAAGTCAAACCCGCTTGCATGTATTCTGGGCTCTAGAGCCAGAGCATGTGGCTAAAGCTGCCAAGTTCTTTGGCTTGCTGCTACTGGAACTTGCTCCTTATTCAAACACATTTTCATCAGCTCCCTCTTTTCCCTGGTTCCCTCAACTACCTAAGTTCTTCTTTAATTCCTTTTCACAAGTTGGAAGCTTAGTTGGGTGGGTCTTGTATTGAGGTTACCACTCCCTTTACCCCATTTAGGATCAGGCTTTTCTTCAGACTTTTTGTCTTCTTGAGCACTGAATTTTGTTCTACCTCCTGGTGCTCCTTTGTTTTCTGAACTGTACATTTTCTATCTTTCCTTGCTCAGCTTGCTCCTTTTTATTATAGATCGGTGTAAAAGTGGCCACTAAAAGCCACATGACAGTCAAAGCTAGGCTGTCATAAAATCTCCTCTGTCAATGTCATTAGTCCAAAATCTCTTCAATTTAGCCCCTGGCAGATTTTTTTTTTTTTTGACAAGGGCAGAAAGCAGGCACATTCTTTGCCAAAATATCCCAAGAATGGTCTCCAGGACACATTGCTATTCTTCTCTGAAACTTTGTGAGCCAAGTTGTTGCAATATACGCTGCTCTCAGCACCACTGCTTTATTCCCTTATAGTATGACCCATTAATCCCCGCTTAAAGCATTCGGCTGCTTTCCTAATCCAAAGTCCCAAGGTCTACATTTCACCAACAAGCAGCATGTTCAGGCCTGTCACAGCAATACCCCACTCCTGGTACCAACTTCTGTCTTAGTCACTGTTCTGTTGCTGTGAAGAGACACCATGACCTGGACAAGCCTTACAAAAGAAAGCATTTCACTGAGGCTTGCTTACAATTTCATAGATGGAGTCTACCTCTGTGGGGGGGAGTGTGGTGGTGCACAGGCAGACATGGTACTGAAGAAGCAGCAGCTAGTTTCACATCTCAATTCACAGGCAGCAGGAGAAGAGAGAGCCCCTGGGCCTGGCTTGGGCTTCTGAAAATCCTAAAGCCTAACTCCAGTGACATACTTCCTCCAAACAAGGCCACACATCCTAATCCTTTCAAGTAGCGTCACTCTCTGGTGGCCAAGTGTACAAATCTGTGAGCCTATGTGTACCTTTCTCATTTAAACCAGCATAAATACACACACACACACACACACACACACACACACACACACACACACACATACACACACACATGTATAAGTGTATGTGTGTGTGTGTTGAATACATACACATATACATACATATTCCAAAAAGTTCTGAGCATTTCAAAATTTTATTTTACTTTTGATTATGTGTATGTTTGTGTGTGCATACATGTAGATGCCCATGGAGAACAAAAGAGGCCACTGGGCCCTGGAGCTGGAGTGACAGGCAATAGTTGGCTCCCTACTGTGGGTGCTGGGAATCCAACTCTGCTCAACCGCACGAGGAGTACGGACTCTTAAATGTTTATCCATCTCCTCAGTCCCAGTTTCAAGCATTTTATAAACTGGTCTAGAGTTTCCTAGACTGAGAGTTGTCTGGCTGATAACCTCAGCATTATAAGAAGACTCTGAGGTTCCTGAGGGAGTTTTCAAAGAGGCACACCAGGAAAATATTCTCCACTTAGGAAAGCATTTTCTATAGGACCTTTGAAACTGAGGTGTGAGGTGAAAATGAACACTGCCTCGTTTTTGGATTTCAAATTAGTAAGAATGTGAGTAGTGACTTGTGTCTGCTAAGAAAATTGATGAGGACCACTGCAAAATTCACAAGTTTCCTACTATAATTGATGGATTTGGGGGTCCTCATGGTATCCTATCTGATAAAAGAAGAATCTTATTAATCATTCTCATAAATTTGGCAGGGAATATTCCTTGCAGAAAAGTGTCTTCTTAACATACATATTTCTCATTTTTGAGTCATCACGGCAAGTTTAGCAAACTCTGAACAGTATGTCATGTTCTATCCAAACCCCTCAGTTGTTTCCAAACTTCAGTTTTTCCTTTCAGCATTCAATTACATAAAACAGATAAAAATGACACCACTCGTGTTGAAGGAAAAGAAGAGCACCTTAGGCCACGTCCACGCATCTTCCCTCTATTGTTTATGCCCTCTCTAGCAGAAATCCTAATGCCTGATATTCTCGCGAATCGCCTCCGAGCCAAAGTGCCAGGTCTGAGCACATCCTAAATACAATCACAATTTTTAGTATTTTATCAAGATATAATTGTAGCTACCATATTTCATAACACCCGCATCTGAGAAATGATGACATTGTAGATAAACAGTTTTAAGGACTACTGTCATATATCGTATATGTCCTCTTGGTATTTTTTCTATTTATTCTTTCTTTTTGTCATGCCTATATCATAGAAGCAATATATAGTATAGAAAAATTATAAATTGGAGTACATGGAGAAACACATGAAAATTACAACTGATATTCACAGAGGCCTTGTTGATGCTGTCAGGCTTTATTTTGAATATTTAATTGTAATATCTCATTTCTTTAGCATGTATTGGTCATACAAAGTAATGAGGCTTGTTGTGGCATTTCCATTCATATGTGTAACAGACATTGATCACTTTTGCTGCCCCCTCTATTACCATCCTCTCCCTTTCCTTGTTATCTTTCACATCCCTAAGTTTTATTTTCAATACTTTCCCCTAAATTCTACATATGAGAATAACTGTGATGTTCTTCTTTCTGGAATATTTCAGTAAACATAGTGATCTCTGCTTCTTTTAAATGACACACTTTTTTTCTTTCTGACTGAAAATGAATTCATTGTCTGTATATATCACATTTTATTTACCTGTTCATCCACTGATGGTCACATGGGCTGATTGCATACCTTTGCCTTTCTGGATTGTGCAGCAAAAAGGTGTGCAAATGTCTACATCAGGTGGCTTTGATTCTTTGAGTGTGCACTCAGAAGTGGTAGTCAGATCTGATAGAGCTCCGTTTTTTGTTTTTTGTTTTATTTTTGGGAGGAAACTCCATCCTGATTTCCACAGAAGCTGAACTAATGAAGTTCTTATCAAGAATATATAGGGTTCCTCTAATTTCACCCACTCACTGATATTTGTTGATTGTTTTCTTTGTGGTAGCCATTATGATTACATTGATATGGAATCTTGATGTAGTTTTGATTTACATTTTCACAGTGCCTAAAATGATTGAACACTGTTTCAGGTACCCATCTGTACTTCTTCATTTAAAGATGTCTACACACTTCATTTGCCTATCTATTGAGTGCATTTTTTCACTTTCATTGCTGATGTTTTTCAGTTATTCATGTGTTCAGGATATCAGTCCCTTGTCAAGAGAAGACTTGGCACAGCTGTGCCACCCTGCAGGGTCTCTTCACTCTGATAATGTGCTTCCTTTATGTGCAGAAGAGTTTTTATTTTGATGTAACTTCAGTTTTTGGTCTTTTTTATTTTAATTTCTTGAATTACCTATGCCCGTGTCTTGAAATACTTTCTTCTAAGACTTCCAGAGTTTCCAGTCTTATATAGAAGTTTCTGTTCTATTATTTCCATTTTTTTTTCACAGGTTGAGATAAAATGAAGTAGTTTAATTCTTTTATGTGTGTTTATCCAGTTTTCCCAGCATGATTGTTGAAGAGGCTCTTGTCTTGAATAATGTGCATTGAGAGCATCCTTTTCAAAGCTGAGGAATCTGTAGGTGCATGGGCTTGTGTCTGGGTTCAGTGCTCTGTTCTCACTGGCTGTGTGTCTGACCTCCTGCCAGTGTCATGGTTCTGCATCATTGTTTGGTGTTTGGATGCAGATGTTTCCAGAACCGCTTTGTCTTTTGCTCCAGGTTGGTTTGTCTATTGAGTAACTTTTTGTTTCCATAGGAATTTTAGGATTGTTCTTTCTATTTCTGAGATTAACATTTTGAATGAGATTGCAGTAAATATGCAGATCACTTTTATTTAAAAAGGAGGATACATTTTCTCAGTATTAATTCTGCCAGGGTGAGAACAAGCGAGGTCTTTTCATCTTCTAGTGTCTTCTTTAAATCCTGTCTTTACTGTATTATAGTTTTTTTCATTGCCAGAAGTCTTTAATATCTTTGGTTCAGTTCACAAGCAATTTTTAAAGCTATTATAAATAGTATTGTTTTCCTGACATATTTTTTGCAATTATACTATTATAACTCCTTTCTATCTTTCAGTAGTTGTGTAAGGTTAGTATTCCTAGTCCTGTATCATAAATTAAAGGCCAAGGGAGAAAGGAGAAAAACAATTTGTTCATGTTATCCTGCTAAAATAATTATAGGCACCCGAATCTCTTTGTATGTTCACAGATAGCCTCACACCACACTGTTATTCTTACTTAACATGTTTCCATGGTAATAAATATGCTGGTAAATGATGTTTGTCTATACACACAGAGAAGTGCCATGTAAATTAGAGTTCTTCAAAGAAGAATCAGTCTCTCTCTCTCTCTCTCTCTCTCTCTCTCTCTCTCTCTCTCTCTCTCTCCCTCTGTAGTCTTTTTCTGTCTTTTCTTTCCCTTTAGAGTTAGGTTAAAGCACCAAAAGAGGAGCAATTACCTGTTTCAGTCACAACTTTTTAATTTTTCTTATTTTAATGTGAGGGTTCCATCTGAATTTTGTTAGATGTAACAAATTTTATACGTTAAAATGTGGAAGGATTTAATTTTACTTAATAGAGAAAATTAGCAGCTTATCAAATTGCTTCCCAGCATTAACTAATGAATAAAAATGTTATAACTACATAATGTCAGATGACAAAGGGAGCGGATTCCAGCAACAGGAATTATAGCCAATAAAAATGCACTTAACACAAAGACAGCCCTGGGTTGTGAGGTCATAAGCGCTGTGCAATGGAGATGGTCATTAATTTAAACCATCATCAGAAGAGATGATAGTTTCTAAATGACTGATGGTGGGGAGGCTGGTGAGAGACAGGGAAAGGGAAAGCCAAGAGAGCTGCACTGTGTGCTCCGTGGGGAGCACTGTGGCAGTAATCCCATCCAAGTCCTGAAGAGGGAGCAACCTATTAGATAGATCTCAGAATAAGATCTTATGCTGAGCCATTGGGAAAGAATTAAACTGAATATAAATCCCTAGTGAGAGCAGTGCAAAAAGGTAGCTTGATTTTATCCACCAAACAATTGAATTAATAAGTGAATTGAAATATAAAGAGTTTAATTTACAGTATGACTGAAAAGAATGCATCAAATTCTACTTCTAGAATCTTTTATCAAAAAGGTGCCAGTGTGTTGGAGTTGGGGAGATCACTCACTGGCTAAGAGCACCTGCTGCTCTTCCTGAAGACTGGAGTTCAGTTCTCAGCAGCCAGGCTGGGCAGCTCATATCCACCACTGTTCTGCTCTGAGGGTTCAGATGCACTCTTCTGACCTCCCTGGAATCCTACACACATATGACATATACACACACAACATATACACACATATATGCACACATATGACATACACACACAACATATACTCACACATGACATACACACACAACATATGCACATACGTGACATACACACATGACATGTACACACATCACACGACATACACACACATGCACACACATGACATACACACACATGCACACACATGACATACACACATATGACATCCACATATACACATAAATAATGAAATATTAAAAATCTTTAACAAATAAAACAAACAAAGGAACTAGTGTATAACAAAAGAGCCTCTGCTTGGTGAGAATTTGAAACCTGGCTGGTTAAAACCGCCTTCGCTGGGAGTTGTGTGACCTGATTTAAGCAGTGCACTATTTATTGAAACAACACATGGGAACCTACTGAACCTACTGAAAAATATTCTATTTTAATATTTAAGTTAAGAATAAAATTCGACAGTGTTTTGTTATATCCTTACAATACCACCGCTTAGGAGACAAAGACAGAGAGGATTGGGAGTTCAAGGCCATCCTTGGCAATATGACGAGTTTTGTTGATAGCCCTGGCTACATTTAACCCTAATCTCAAAAGAGCAAGCACAAACCAAACAGATTTAATTTTTTAAAGTAAATTAACAAAAACAGTTGTAGTAAAAGTGTTTTCTTAAAAAAAAATTTGAATTGAATTTTTCCTGAGTAAAATCATTTTTTTAAATACTTAAAATGAATAATGTTTAATTAATATGTGTATAGAAACTATGGGGCCAATAAGAAATGAGAAAAAGACAAATTTCTGACTATTAAAATACATGTTTAGTGATTTAATTTATTAAATTTCATGCATTTACCACAAGGAACTGTTTCTTGAAGTAAAGCATGAACCTAATTAGTTTTAACAATAAAAACCCAGAGTCAGATGTAGGGTGAAAGCTGAAAGATCAGAGAAGCAGAGCAGCAGCCACTGGAGAGTTCTTACTTCCATGAAATCCCACAGTGAATCGGGGAGATTCTGTCTCCACCTGTGTTATATTCCTGTCTCCACCTCCCAACTGCTGGGATTAAAGACACCATCACTGCCTGGCTCTGTTTCCCTTTCAAACTGGTTCAATGTCTAGTCCAGGGTGGCCTTGAACTCCTGATCTTCCTGCTTCCTTCTTCCAAGTGCTGGGATTAAGGGTGTGTGTCACCACTGCCTGGCCTCTATGGTTAACTACTGGATAGCCCCACCTTCAGATCTCCAGACAAGCTTTATTTGTCTGAACACAAAATATCATACAACATTGAAGTTTTAATCATATGAAAATTATTACTAATTTTTTTTGTCACAAAACACAACCTCTGAGTGATTTTCAGATGTCAGTTAAATTTCATCTAATGGGCAAATCATTTAACACTGTGATATCTTTCCTGCTATTATTGCACTAAACATTCCTTTAGATTTGCACTATATCATTTACTATCAGTTTCATTAATTCAATTTATTTGCTATTGGAAGTCACCCAAGGCATATCAAATGAATTATTAGTGCTGTTATAGTTTTTGCCTTGAAGCATTTAGATACATAAAGCAAAGAAAAGATGGAAAAATGACTTTATTTTGTTAAGTGTTTTGGTAAACAACAAATTATAATCACTTGAAATATATCATTATAAAAATAAAATTTCCAGATGTGTGTTGTATTTATTAAATGAGGTCATCTAGTGATTTGACTTGCACACTGAGTAAATATAACAATTAATTATGCTGAGTGAAAATGTAAGGTGGCTCATAAAAACTCCATCTATCATAAAGTAAATCTTCACGATAAGGATCATTTTCATTGGGAGCAATATGGTTTCACTTTTATAAACTGATGATTAGAAATATATACCTTTAGAAATCTTACAGTAAATAGAAGTAATATGATCTGAAGTTGTATTGTTTTTTTCTTTATAACAAAACATTCACATTTTTGGGTATATGGGCTGGCATATATAGAAAAAGTTTATTTTTAAATGATATTTTGATAATACCTGATAGCAATTAATTTATTTTAAGTATTTGAATAGTAAATCTAGGTACTAATTGAATAGAATTGACATACCAAAATAGATGTATTGGAGAAATTATTTTGGCCACTCCACGTAGTTAAAAGGATATTTATTTAATGGCGTAACTCACAAATTAAGTAATGGGTAGGTCGCAGGGTCTGGGGAAGGTGTAATGCAGTCCAGCAGTGTTCTCCGGAGCTCTGCACAGTCAATCTGCACCGGTCAGCATTCCGGCACCGAGAGAGCGCCCAGAGCGAGCGCTGGCCCATCCAGCTCTCGGGTCCCCAGGCGCCTTCCCTCGCCCCGCCTCTAGTTGTAATTTCCTCAGTTATGATAAAAGATAAGTTAGATATAAAACCTTAAATTCACAAATATAAGATAGATAGGACATCTTCTTTAATATTGTAACTGTAATTCTTGCTCGATAATTGTTTTGTGATATGTAATTTTACTATGTTAAAGTTAAAACCTTCCTTTTTAAAAAAAGAAGAAAAGGGGAAGTGCTGTGGATATTACTCTATGTAAATAAAACACTGATGGCCAGTGACCAGGCAGGAAGTATAGGCGGGACAAAGAGAGAGGAGAATTGGGGAAATAGGAAGAAGGAGGGAGAGACACTGCAGCCACCGCTAGGACAAGCAGCATGTAAAGAAGCCGGTAAGGCACCAGCCACGTGGCAAGCTATAGATGTATAAAAATGGGTTAATTTAAGATATAAGAACAGTTAACAAGAAGCCTGCCACGGCCATACAGTTTATAAGTGATACAAGCGTCTGAGTGATTATTTTATAAGTGGATTGTGGGACTGCGGGGCTTGGGGAACCTGGAGAGAAGCTCTCCAGCAACATAGATGTCTTTTTTATTCCTTTTTTTGATATTATAATACAACTGTAACATTTCTCCGTTCCCTTTCCTCCCTCCAATTGCTCCCTCTCTACTCCCTCTCAAATCCATGAACTCTTTTCTCATAAATTGTTTTTTTATTTATATATGTATGTTTTTTAACAAAAGACCTTTTCTTCCTAGTTTACCGAATATTGGTTTATCTCTGGGTTTCTAATCTCTAAATATTACTGTAATTATTTTAATAACATTTACAACATGCCTTGAATATAGATAATTTAATTTCAGCTAAAAATTTAATATACAGTCTAGCAATTCCACCAGTACATGTATCTCCAAAGTAAATGAAACCATTCTCTTTAAAGGCATTATCCCTGAAAGATCATTATAACATCATTAGCAAAGTTCAAGATATGTAAGTAACCTTAGTGTCTATTAAATAATAAATTGATAATGAAAAAAATGATGCAGGTATACAGTGGAATGCTGCTCAACTATAAAAAGCATAGAATCCTGTTGTTTATAACAACATAAATTGAGCTGGGAATCATTATATTAAGTGAAATAAATTAGGCAAAGATAGAGCAGAACTGTGAGTGAGGAGAAAGGATGGGAGACATTTGATCACATTCTGACATGTTTACTGCAGTGTTGTGAGTATAGATGACAATAATGTATGAGACTGAGAAAAGAGGAATGATTTGGAGGAGTTTACCATAAAGAAATGATCAATGAGTTTGGAAATAGACATGTTCAACCTTTTTAAAAAATGGTATAATCTGTACAAGTGTTGAAACATTGTATTTTGCCCCATTAAATTATACAGGGCGTTTGGTTTTATGCACAAGTTAAAATGAAATTTAATTAAGAATAACAGTGGATTAAGGTATTAGAGGTATGAATGATAACAACAAAGAGATGAGAGACAAGAAAAACTGTGGTCTCTGTCCTTAGATCCTTTTTAAAACTACTGTGGATTATTACAACCATTTATTGGTTGTTATTTAGTTAGCATTTCTCCCTTCCCTTTCCTCCCTCCAACTGCTCCCTCTCTACTCCCTTTCAAATCCATGAACTCTTTTCTCATAAATTGTTTTTTATTCATATATGTATTCATATATGAAAACTACGACGTACAATCTAATATAGTATGGTACAGATGTTTATAAAATTGTAATAATAGTTTTAGCATGGCTGGAAAAATTTGTGCTGTTAAACATATAGTCATACTATGAAGAACTCAGCATATATAACTTAGTGTTGTCCTGAGAATATTTTGTTTAATCAAATAAAGAACACTATGAGCCTTGATCTTCATCTATTTCTAAAGTAAAATCAATACCATCTTTCTGTTTTTGCTACAATTACTACAAGTAATGTCTACATCCAAAGAAATTTATCAATAATTTAAACAGATCTGTTGTAAAAACCAAAATACATTCTTAATTCCCTACATGGGAGATGTTGGTGGCTTCAAGATAATCACAACGTGTTTAGTACTTATCCACAAAACTACTGCATCTTCAACAAAATCCTCTGTGTTTGGGGCTAGAGGTATTGCTTAGCAGTTAAGATTCATGTGTGTTCTTCCAGAAGATCCAGGTTCAATTCCAGGACCCCTGTGGTGGCTCCCAGCCATACTCCAGTTCTAGGAGATCTGGTGTTTCCTTCTGACCAGGCACCAGGCAAACAAGTGGTGCAGATACATACATACAGACAAAACACCCAGATGTATAAGATAATTTCTAAAACCCCTCAACTATGAATTTAAGAAATATTTCAATTGTGAGTTTATTATCTTATTGGCAGTCAAGAGTAACTCTCAAGAACCATTCAAAAGAATTGTTCAAAGTATGCTGGTGAATGAGTTAAAAAAAAACCATAGGCAAAACATAAATGACTTCTAAAAATTAGATACTAAAAGAACTACACAAGACTTAGGCAGAGAATTTGAAATAATATTCATAATCAAGTGTCCAAATGTCGTTACATTGACTTAGAACTTAGTAATGTGTTCACTATGCTCACTTTTTAGAAAGAAGACAGTATTCAAAACTAATTCCAGGATTCAAAATAAATGCTTCTCTCAAGATAGATTATTTAAGATTTAATCACTATCGTTACTATAATTTCTAGAGTTTGCTTGTCTGTGAGGTACAGATGATAATATCATTACTTTATGAAGTTACGCGATTAAATTACACAACGCATGCAAAGTACTAGAGCTAAACTCTTCTTCCACAGTCACTGTGAAGCAAGCCATTAGTCCTCTCCTCAAGCCATTAAAGAAAAACATGCCAAGCTGGTGAGTGGTGGTGGCGCATGCCTTTGATCTCAGCACTTAGGAGGCAGAGGCTGGCGAATCTCCAAGTTCACTACAAAAGTGAGTTCCAGGACAGCCAGGGCTACTCAGAGAAACCCTGCCTTGAAAAACCAAAAAGCTGAAAGAGGAGGAGGAGGCAAGGAGAAAGAAGAAGAAGGGAAAAAAGAAAAGGAGAAGAAAACGTGCCTGACATTTCTCCTTTTCTCTTTTGTCAGTAGTCAGTATGGCTAGAGACACTGTATAAATCATGGTATCTCACTCTTCTGCATAAACATTCCATACATCCTTATCCCCGCTTCAGTGAAGAGCAGCCCATGTGATTCCTTGGGCCAAGCCTCCTCAGGTCTTTCCCCTCTACCAAGAGGTACTATGCTTCAGTCTTGCTTTAACGTTTGTTCTCTCTGCCCAGAAAGCTCTTCTCTAGATACACACTTCGTTTGCTCTCTTCGTTCACATCAGTTACCACTTTGCTTGAAAGCTCCTTCAAGGTAAACCGATACCCAGCGCCATATCAATCTCCAGCCTTTCCTGCTTTCCTAACTGACTTCATTTTTCCAAATCACTTTTTGGTTGTGGTTTATTATCTATCTTCCTTGAGTCAGATCCCTTCTGTTTGAACCTCTAGAGAGACCCACATCTCTTCCTATCTTGCTTTTCGTCCAAGAGGCTTTTGTGTGTTGACTACACAGAGGGGTTAGGAATATCTATCCTCTAGCATCCAATCAGGTTTGGCTAATGAGAGTACGGACCAACAGTATGAAAAAGGGAAAGAGAAGAGTTAAGTAATGCTATTTATTTTCTGGGATCATTTTAGGCTTCCTGACTTGCTTCCTCTGGGAAGGCTGCTTTCACTTACTAAAGGTCACTTTTTAGGGGTGATGTCACCTCAATCTGTGCATCTGTGTCCCAAGAACTTCAACACTGGCATTGCCTGGAAGCTGATCAGATGAGCAGACTCCAGCCCTAGTTCAACGTAGAGCTTTAGATGCTACACATTCACAGATTAATGAGGTTTATTAGCTTCAGATGCTACACATTCATAGATTAATGAGGTTTATTTGATTTTCAGGTATATAAGTAGGAGAATGCCTAGCTCTGTCTTCCAGCAATTGCTCCATCTTTATGGACTTAGCTGTAGTTTTGTTCAATGAAGCTACTTGGTTGCAACAGCCTCTGTGCCTACTCTAAATCTTTCCAATAGTTCTTAATGATACTCCATGTTTTAGGAAATGGCAAAAGCCACACAATGTTTAGGTCAGGGGCAAAAACAAAATATTTATTGTGTATGTTGAAATCAGAGACTCAACTTGTAAGAGTCAATATGTCCTTTCACCCTGTGGGTCCCTCGGATTGAATTGAGTTTGTCAGGCCTGGCAGCAAAAGCTTTTACACACTGAGCCATGTCAGCCACCCCAGCCTCCATATTTCAAAAACAAAAATGCTTGTTGTTACATCTCCAACACAGCCTCTATATCTAAGTCTCAGAGAAAGTCATGGGAGAAGTGGGTACCAGTACATCTGCTTCTAGGTAGTGTCATCTAGATTTGACCATGAAGCTGCACACATGAACCCTCAACAACATGGTTGCCTGAACAAGATCAACATAATGATAACACCAGTTGACATGGCAAAATGGGCAAAGGAAACTCCACATAGTCCCACCCCTTGGTGAAGAGTCACAGGCAGTGAATGACAGCTGAGAGAGGTAGATTCAGTCTCCTCCATAGATGAGCTCCCACATAAGTTGGTTGTCTAAGCCTGAGTGGTCAGCCCTAGAGATGCACTCAATCGTGTGTGTGTGTGTGTGTGTGTGTGTGTGTGTGTGTGTGTGTGTGTGTAAGAATAATAAAATAATAATTGAAATTGCATGAATTTGGGAAAGGGAACACAGGAGTTATTGGAGAGGGACAGGTGGGCTGTAGATGTGCTCATATATAAAATTATCAAAAAATAAAGCTATTGAACAAAAGAAATAGACTATAAGATGAACTTTTTCAGTTTTTCAACAAGAGGAGACAGAGCCTACCTCACACTACTGAAGTAGTCTTAAATGACTCAGTTTTAAAAGAGGAACCAGGCATGTCTGTGTAACAGTTTTCAGGTGGGAGTGATTATACGAATACCTTTTCTTTTCAGTGCTGGGCACCACAATGCCAGCAAGCACTTCATCACAGAGCTACACTCCTGGCCCTACTAAGGGTTTTTTTTTTTTTTTAATGAAAAAGTTTTTTTTTTCATAAGACCTACTTTAATCATGTTTCCCTTCCCCCACTGCCTCAAGATCCATCTCACCTCCCTACCCACCCAATTCTGTATTCCTTTCTATCCCCCCGAAATAAATAAACAAACAAAAAACAGGAGACACACACAATCCCCCAACAAAACCACAAAAAAATAGAAATCAAAATAAACAAGCAAAAGACCACTAAGAAATAAATATCCAAAGGAAAATGAGACAAAAGACTACAGAAACACTCTAAAGTTTGTTTTGTGTGGGCGAACTACTACTGGGATAGGGAATGCCCTGAAATGTGGTTAATATACCCAGTGAAACTCTATTGAAGAAAACTAATACTCTCTTTGCAGACGAAATCTTTGTTAGGGAGTGGAGCTCATCATATACACTTCCCCCGTTCAGGGCTGAGACTTCATCTGGCTTAAACCTATGTAGGCCCTGTGCATGCTTCCACAGTCTCTGTGAGTTCATATGTCCATCAGTCCTGTTATGTCCAGAAGACTTGTTCCCTTTGAGTCAACCATCCCCTCAGGCTCTGACAGTCTTTCTGCCTCGATTTCTGCACAGCTTCCTGAGCCTTGAGGAGAGAGCTTCAATGAAGATATCCCATTTAGGATTTAGAACTCCAAAGTCTCTCACTCTCTGTACATTGTTACAATTAAGATTTATCCAGACACTTCTCTCCTACGACATGGACACAGGAGCAGATTCTACCTTGGCATCCCCAGTTAACAGAGAACGACTGGCTTAAAGAAGGAAACAAAAAGATTCCCCGACTGAGGAAAGAAGGAAAATTCTGAATCCATCATTTTAGAAATGTCTGCTATTGATTGAAGGGCAGTCACTGAGAAAGCCACGACTTTCAGGAACATCACTTCTACTCAACACTAAGGCAGAACTGGAACGATGGAGAAAGCCGTCCCTCACTGCTACACAAGCCATTGCAGAGTAACTAACAAGTGGTCCACTGAAAGGCCCGTCAGAGTGCAGAGACGCGACAGAGGGAGGTACAAAGGAACGGATTCCAGCTGGACGTGGAGCCATGCACTGAGAGCAGCCCTTTGACGAAGCATGAGCACACGACACGAGGAGATTCCAGAGCCCAGACGGTACTGCAGTGAGAGGGAAGAGCAATCCCAGGTGCAAAGCTGGTCAGAGTCGGAAGAGGCTGAAGAGGGAAGAGGGGTGCTAAGGGGGAGGGAGGGAGGAGAGCAGGGAAGACAGAGGAAAAGAGGAAAGGCGGGAGGGAGCACACACAATCACTACATTAGAGTACTGATGCACTGCTATATAGTACTATACACTATAATTTGTAATAATTTTTAATTACTTGTTTCTACAGTTCTACTCATGATAGCAGATTTTAGCCAAATTCACGTGATACATACACAGACACACAATGCAGAAAATAGCACACACACACACACACAAAGAGAGAGAGAGAGACAGAGTGTGTGTGTGTGTCTGTGTGTCTGTGTGTGTGTGTGTGTGTGTGTGTGTGTGTGTGTGTGTGTGTGAGAGAGAGAGAGAGAGAGAGAGAGAGAGAGAGAGGAGAAAGCTGTCAACAGAACCATATTTAAATATGAGTTAAAAATTTTTAATGATAATCAACAACACCAAAGCTTCCATATTAATAAATTAGGGGAGAAAAGGGTGAATTAAACTAAATAAAAGTAGCAGAAAATAATAATAATAAGAGTAAAATCAATGAAATGGAGAAAAAACAGTGGAGATAAATGAACCCAAAAGTTTGTTTTCTAAATAGCAAATAAATGGATAACTTTAGCCAGACCAGCCAAGATCAAGTTTACTTAGGAAACATAAAATTAAAACTTCTGAAAAGTAGAGACATGACATCATCAGTGAATGTGACAGGAGAAACTGTGTCCATAAAGATAGGAAGAGTAACTGTGTGTCAATCAACACCCCCAGCTTGACTGACAAAATTCCCTATAATCCTCAGAAGGTCAAAATGTGACCTAAACCAAGAAGTAATTAAAGCAGATCTATGAGAATTAAAGAAAGTGAGCTGGCCATGGAGGAGGGACTCTCAAAAACAAGACCTGGGTGGCTTCTCTGGTGATTTATACAGAATTTAAGGGAGGAACTAATAATTCTAACAAGCTCTTTCAGAACATCAAAAAGGAAAAAACTCTTGCTATTTTCTCTCTCTTTTTTAATCAGAGTCATAGGAGGAAATAAAACCGCAATGAGAATCACCAGTATCCACCAGAGCACCAGGCTATAAGCTCCTGTACAGCGGATCCCACGTAAGGACCAGACACGGGGGATGCTCAGCATGAGCACTGCTCTTCATTGTGCTAGAAGTTCCAACTGGAGCAATCAGGCAAGAAGTACAACTTAACTAAATTACAAAAGAACAGACACATATTTTTTCATTAAGGTATGATATATTAAATGTAGAAATGTTAAGGATTCCACAAAAATACTTTAATAAATTTGACAAAGCACAAAGGAAAGCAGAAAAGTTTACTGTATTTTCTACACTAACCGTCTAAAAAGAAAGTGAAGAAAACCACGTCGTGCACAGCAGTATGAAAATCAGCAGGAATGGGCGTAGTTGCAGGCAATCCTAGCACTTGAAAGTTAGAGGAGGCAGGAGGACCAGAAGTTCAAAGTCATCTTTCACAAAATAGCAAGTTCAAAGACAACATAGGCTGTATGAGACCCTGTCTCAGAAAACAAAAATAATAATTAATAATAAAATGTTTATCAGATAACAGCAAAGGAGAAGGATTTGCACATTCGTGGCAAGTATACAAAGAACTTGTTGCAAAGGATTAAGAATAATACAAATATACATGGAGACATACTCCATGTTTAAGAATAAGGCACCTAGGGCCAGTTAGATGGCATCAGGCATTTGCTGCCAAGCCTGATATCCTGACTTTTGCCCCTGGACACCCATGATGGAAGAACATAACTGCCTCCTGCCTTTTCCTCTTGAATTACATAAATAAATAAGTGTGATAAAATTTTAAACAAGAAAAAACAGTATTAAGATATAAATACTACCCAAATTGTTCTCTAAATTTAATGCAGTCCCTATGAAAAATCTCAAAAATCATGTTTTTGCAGAGCCATGAGGGACTGACTTACAGCTGACAAGGCATTTTGAAGGTCTGAAGGATGCTAAGGAGGAGGAGCAAAACTGGAATAGATTCTGATCTCAGGACTTGCTCCGGCGCTGCATCCTCAGAGCTGCAAGGAACCAGCAGAAATAAACATGAAAAAACGTGCATACATGGTCAAGTTATTTTTAGAAAGGATACCAATATCATTTAGTGAAGAAACATGACGCTTTCTACAAATAGTGCTTGGTAAATTGAACAGCCATGTGCAAAAAGAAAAACCAAATCCTCACCTAGCACCATTGACGATACACAACTCAAAACTGACCTATCACCTGTATATAAGGCCTAAAACAATGAAGTTCTCGGAAGAAAATGGGGAGGAAGCTTGGTGATATTGTATTTGGCAGCACTGATCTCTTGGATTGATAACAGGGGCAGAGACAATAGAGAAAAGACTAGCTGAACTTCATGGGAATTGTCAATTTTTTTGCATTGAAAATACTAGCAGCAGAATAAACAGGTAGCCCATAGATCTCTGATAACATTTTGAAAACTGTAGATCTGCTCTAAGATTATTATTCAGTATGTACAGAAAACTCTTAGCATTCAACAGCTGATGTTAAAATGAGCAAAGAACTTGGACATGGATTTTCAAAGAGATACTTGAAGGCCAAAAAGCACACAGAGAGATGGCAATATCGGTATTTGTTGGGGGGGATTCAAGTCAAAGGTACATTGAACAAATCTCTTACACTACATAGGATGACTACTATAAAAAAAAATAAGAAAATACAAAGTGCAGAAAAAAATATGGAAACAATTGGAACTCCTGTGCAGTGTTGGGAGGACTGTAAAATGATAACATTGCCATGGAAACAGCATAACGTTTCATCAGAAGATTAGAAAAAGGATTATTGTACCATCAGCATTTCCATTTATCGGTGGAATGCAAATGAACTAGAGATCCAGACTCAGAGATATCTATAGATGCATGTCGATAGCTGCATTATATACCATACTAGGGAGACCTCACAACCCAAGCATATAGTAACTGATAACACACACACACACACACACACACACACACACACACACACACACACACACACACACACAAATGTCTCCCTAGGTGTGAAAAAGACAAGGATGGCCACCATCACTTCTCATTTACAATTTTCTCATAGGCCTGTAAGCAGGGCAACTTCTTTGCATCTAAAATTAAAAGACTAATATTCCAGGGCCAATAAGTTGACAGTGTATAACCAGTTGGTGAGCTCTTTCCTGTAAAGATCATCCCTCCTGTTCCCAGCATTCTTCACTTGCTTGTAGTTTTCGTGTAGGGTTGGAGCCTCCTGAGTTTCCCCCTGTCCACATCAGCATGTCTATTGTCCTTATTCAGTCGGGGTTTAAGTAGTGCTTGGTGAGACTTTATGGGTGTACTTTCTGATATTCCTAGGAGACAAAATATCACAGCAAACTTCTTGTTCTTCTGGCTTTCATATATATGTACATGCACATACATACTTGCATGCAACAATAATTAATGGACAAAGAGGCCATGGATTTGATAAAGAGTGAGAGGGATATATGGAAAGATACAGAGGGAGGAAAAGGAAGGGGAAATGATATTAATTTTACTATACTCTTTTTTTTTTTTTTTTGGTTTTTCGAGACAGGGTTTCTCTGTGTAGCTTTGCGCCTTTCCTGGAACTCACTTGGTAGCCCAGGCTGGCCTCAAACTCACAGAGATCCAACTGGCTCTGCCTCCCGAGTGCTGGGATTAAAGGCGTGTGCCACCACCTCCCTGCTACTATACTCTTAAAATGAAATAATTTTAAAAAGAATAACATATCACAAGTGTAGCAGCACGTTTGTAATCCACACTTGGGACTCTGACGCCGAAAGAGTGAGTGACACAAATTCAAAACTAGCATGGGCTGCACAGCACTGCCCTCCCTCGGAATAAGTGCGTGCTGGCTGGTTTTATTCAAGTTGACACCAGGTACAGTCATTGGAGAGGAAGGAGCCTCAACTGAGAAAATGTCTCCGTAAGATCTGGTTGTAGGGTGTTTTCTTAATTAGTTATTGATTTGGGAGGATCCAGCCCAATGTGGGTGGGGTTGCCCTTGGCTGATGGTCACAGACTATTTTGGGAGTCATCCACTAAGCAGCCTCCATGGCCTCGGTACCAGCTCTTACCCTCAATTTTCTGGCCAGTTTGAGTTCCTGCATGCCTTCCCTTAATAGACTGTGGCCTGGGATATGTAAACCAAGGAAATCCTTTCCTCCTCAAGCTGCTTTTGTTCATAGTGTTCTATCACAGCTATAGTAACCCCAATTAAGACACAATGATAACCGCAGACTGATGCAAATTAATAGGAAAAATGTCAAAACTAATAAAAATGACTGATTGAAAATGTGTACTAAGAGACATTTATTCCTAGCTGTGAGACGGTGGTGAGTCCTGGCTCAAAATTATGAATACAAGTTAAGCTGTTTATTTATTCTTTAGATTTAAAACTAAAAAAAAAAAACACTAAATTTTATTTTCACAGTGAGGTAAAAATGCAACATAATTACAGTAGGTAATGTAATAAAGAGAGAAAAACAGAGTTCCCTGATTGGGCTGTCATGCAATACCTTCCAGGACATAGGATGGCCCCCATCAGAGTCTGTTCAGGCACAGTAGTCCACTAGTACATATAGTTCTAGGTACAGTGGCAACCATTTTAGGAGTAACATGTTAGTTAGCCTGGGTTTAATGCTTATAAAAGTTTTCACTGATTTTCAATTCAGAAAGCCATACTGTTCTGCTCTTCATCCATTGTAACCCAGTGATTGGACCAGAGGGAGCACATCCAGGTTAGCTGGAAGATTTGGTGATGTATAGGAGCGATCATCACATCGAATGACGGGCGTGTGATGTAAGGGCGGGAATGGGTTAGTACATAGGCACAGATTGGAAGAACTAGAAAAGTAAAAAATCATGTAGCAGACATTTCTGAGACCAGAGTTGTGAGCATAAAAGAGAAATACATAATGCTGTGTACAGTATATGCCTACCTAAAATCAAATATCATGCATATATACAACACCTCTGTGAGGCTGTGTTGATTAGCTTCTGGGAAAAGTAAATTATCTGCTTCCTGCAGTCTCTGAATTGTGCTCATCAGTAGCTGCCCTGGAAGAGACCGGAAAAGACAAAAGTAAATCTCTAAATCTTTTCTCCTTTAGTGTTTGTCTCAGCCCTCTCTCAAGTGCTCTCTCATTCTCTCTCTCTCTCACACACACACACAAGTATACATACATACGTACACACACACATTGATGAATCCTCCTAAGAGAAAGGTGTTATTTGAAACACTTATGATGACCATTTGCAACTGGTAAAGTTGAGAAACTGTAGCATCAGATGTGTGTGTGTGTGTGTGTGTGTGTGTGTGTGTGTGTGTGTGTGTGTGTAATGCAACCATGCCACTTGGGCTGATATTATTCCCCACAAGAGTCATAGACTATCTTATAAAAGCTCCAGTACATAAGCTTTTCAGTTTCAGGAGTTCCCATCTATTACTTGTTGATCTACTGGTGCTCTATATAGGAAGTTGTTTCTTGTGCCAATGTGTTCAAAGCTACTTCCTACTTTCTCTTCTACCAGCTTCAGTATAGCTGGATTTACATTGAGATCTTTGATCCATTTGGACTTGAATTTTATGCAGGGTGATAGATATGGATCTATTTGCATTCTGACATCTAGTTATGCCAGCACCATTTATTGAAGATATTTTCTTTCTTGCACTGTATAATTTTGACTACTTTGTCAAAAATCAAGTGTTCATAGGTGTGTGGATTTGTTTCAGGGTCTTCTTTCAAAAACTTAAAAGTTCTTGTCATTCAGCTCTTCACTTGCTTGGTTAGAGATACTTCAAAATATTTTATATTATTTGTGACTATTTGTGAAGGGTGGTGTTTCCCTGATTTCTTTCTCAGCCTGTTTGTCATTTGTATATAAGGTGGCTACTGATTTTTTTTTTGAGTTGATCTTGTTTCCAGCCACCTCACTGAAGGTGTTTATCAGCATGAAACTTAAAAGTTTCTGTAAGGCAAAGGACACTGTCAATAGCACAGAATAGCAGCCTACAGAATGGGAAAAGATCTTCACCAATCTCACATCCAACAGAGGGCTGATCTCAAAAATATGTAAAGAACTCAAGAAACTAGACATTAAAAAAACCCCAAATAATCGAGTTTAAAAAATGGAGTACAGATCTAAACAGTGAATTTTCAACAGAAGAATTTCAAATGGCCAAGATACAAAGAATTGTTCAACGTCCTTATCCATTAGGGAAATGCAAATTAAAAGGACTCTTGAGATATCATCTTACACTTGTCAGAGTGGTTAAAATAAAAAACACAAGCAACAGATTATGCTAGAGAGGATGTGGAGCCAGGGGAACACTCCTCCATTACCAGTGGGAGTGCAAACTTGTGCATCCACTTTAGAAATCACTATAGCAGTTTCTCAGAAAATTGGGAATCAGTCTACCTCAAGACCTGGCTATATCAAACTTGGGTATATACCCAAAGGATGGTCAATCATACCACAAGGAAATTTGTTCAACTATGTTTATAGCATTATTTATAATAGCCAGAACCTGGAAACAACTTAGATGGATAAATAATGAAAAATGTGGTACATTTATACAATGGGGAATTACTCAGCTGTTAAAAAACAATGACATCAGGAAATTTGATGGCAATGGGAAGGAACTAGAAAAAAAAATCATCCTGAGTGAAGTAACCCAGACCCAGAAAGACAAACATGGTATGTACTCACTCATAAGTGGATATTAACCATAAAGGATAACCAGGCTACAATACACAGCCACGGAGAGACTAGGTAACAAGGAGGGTTCGTGAGGGTACAGTTGTATTTCCCTTGGAAGGGGAAATAGAAGAGATTTCCTGGGTAGATTGGGGGCAGGTGGGGATGGGAACATGAGGGATCAGGTTAGGGTGTGGATGGAGGGGAGAGTACTGAAAGAAAAGTCTTGATATGGGGGGCATTTTGAGGTCAGGTAGAAACCTGGTACAAGGGAATCTTTCTCAAATCCATAAGGATGACCCCAGCTAAGACTCTCAGCTTTAGTGGATAGGTAAGCTGAACTTGCCATCTCTTGTAATCAGATTGCTGACTACCCCAATTGTTATCAGAGAGCCTTCATGTAGTAACTGGTGGAAAGAAATGCAGAGATCCATAGCCCAGCACTGTGCTGGGAAATCTTGTTGAAGAGAGGGAAGAAGGATTGTATGAGCCAGGGGAGTGAGGGTCACTACAAAGGAACTCAGAGATATAACTAACCTGGACTCATAGCAGTTCTGCTGTGGGATGTTCTGTATGTCAAATGTGTTGCTCTGATTGGTTAATAAATAAAAAACTGATTGGCCAGTAGCCAGGCAGGAAGTATAGGCAGGACAAGGAGAGAAGAGAATTCTGTGAAGTGGAAGGCTGAGTCAGAGAGATACTGCCAGCCACCATCAGGACAAGCAAGACGTAAGGTACCAGTAAGCCATGGGCGATGTGGCAACTTATAGACTAATAGAAATTGGTTAATTTAAGATACAAGAACTAGATAACAGGAAGCCTGAGCCATTAGACCAAACAGTTTAAATAATATAAGCGTCTGTGTGTTTATTTTATAAGTGGGCTCTCAGACTGCCAGGTTTGGTGGGACCTGGAGAGAAAACTCTAGCTACTCAATTCACAGAGTCTGAACCAACAGCTAAGGAACATGCATGGGACTGACCTAGGCCTGCTACATATATATGACAGTTGTTCAGCTTAGTCTACTTGTGGGACTCCTAGCAGTGGGAACAGAGTCTGTTCCTAATGCTTTGGCTGAATCTGAGAACCTATTTCTCATACTGGGTTGCCTTGTCTAGAACTTAATACAAGGGGAAGAACTTAGTCCTACCTCAACTTGATATGCCATGCTTTGTTGATACTTATGGGAAGCCTGCCCCTTTCTGAACAGAAACAGAGGAGGAGTGAATTGGCAGGGGCAGAAGGGTGGTGGAGGAGGGGATAGGAGGAGAGGAAGGAGGAGAAACTGCAGTCAGGATGTAAAATAAATGAGTAATTGTTTTAAAAAAAAGCTCCAGCCAGTCAAAACAAAATCTCCTTTTGAGTTGTTGGGGCTGTCCAAAAGACTCCAAAACAATATTACACTTTGTTGCCTCCTAGAGGTTGAAGGTAAGTCCCCATGAAGACAGCATGCACTTTGGACACAGGAATTGAAGAATTCAAGCTGTATATGACCTGAAAGTCTAATCCCTAAGGATTATAGTACCAGAAGATGCTATGCAGGCTTCCAAGTAAGAAAAGTACCCAATAGTCCTGACCAACTGTGATGCTTATGAAACACAATAATGAGCAGAATGGCAAGATATGCCCTAAGGTGAAATAGCAGCATGGTATTAGACAACTGTCTAATTGGCCTCACTCAAAAGGGAGAAATCATATTTGGTACTGTAAATTTTGCCAACTACTGAGGGCTAGTGAGGTCATGGGTCTTGGAGAAGAATCTACTACTACTGTTTTATAAGAATCTACTACTACTGTTTTATTAACCACTATAATTACTAACTGCATCCTAAAAATTATGCTTGTATCAACAGATAAGTATAATTCTCACCCATTGTCAAAGAAATGTCTCTTTGCATCAGATAGAGACAGTTACAGAAATTCACAGCTGGTCAAAATACAGAAAATTGAGTGTGCTCTGCCCAGCCCCAATAGATACATCTATACATAGATGTATATAACTATATATGTAACATCTTTATACAGCTCCCACAGCTAAGGCCCAGAAAACATCTTAGAAGAGGGAGCAGAACACCAAGAAGTCGCTATAAGACTTTGTCTCCTAGAAATGACAGGAAAGCTACTCAGCAATGTGGCTTTCTAAACAAGACCTGCACAATGACAACATCAATAGGCATACTAATGTAGAAGGGGCAAATCTCATAGCAACACCCCCTAGACAAAGAACTACAGACAACTAATGGCTACTGAGAGGGAGAATTGATCTTTGTTAGGAATGGACCACCTAATTGATTATCCAATGCCAACCGGTGAGCCCTGAAAGCATGTGTGTGTGTGTGTGTGTGTGTGTGTGTGTGTGTGTGTGTGTGTGTGTGTGTGTGTGTGTGTGTATGCAACACTGAATAGACTCAACAGGATGTATTTATTTATTCATGTATAGTGTGTATGTGTGTGTGTCTGTGTGTCTGTGTATGTGCATAACACTGATAATAGAAGAAAAAGTGGCTATGAATTTGAAAGGGATTGAGCAGAGAGATGTGGTAGGGTTTGAGAGAAGTGAGAAGGAACTGATTGATGAGAGAAAAGGAAAGAGGAAAATGAGGTAATTGTATTTTAAAAAATGTTTTAAAGATAACAACTTTGGGAAAATAGGGAAGAGTAAATTATCCTCCACTTAGTAGCCAAACCACCTAAGGCTACATAGTAAGACTTCCTGAAACCCCAATATCCTCATCTAAAAGAGGGAAATATATCTCACATAATGACTTTGATGACTATAATAAAATCAAATACAAAGAGCACAGGATAGACATATGTGTACTCATATAACTTTTACAATTATTAATTGGAAAATTTTTCCTGACAAGGAAAGTTGTTAGCAAAACCTCAAACTCCCAAAATATTTTCATATGTTGTCAAAATTTTTGTGTAGTCTAAATGGCCAAGAAGATGAACACAGCTCTTTAGGTGAAAATCCACCAAAAATACAACCTTGGGAAATAAGTCATTCTTCCATTCAGCTGTTTGGTCATGTGTATTTCTCTAACACCTTCTGTGTGCTCAGATGTAGTCAGGGTTATAGATCACCAGCCCCTGAAGCACCTGGACCCATTTTGCTATTTTTGATTTGGCATTGCAGTTAAGTCCCAGTAACTTTTGGAATTTCGCATACCAAGATCAAGTAAGCAACTCCAAGCCTACTCTCAACTTGGCTCTTCCTTTGAGGAACTTAGTTGTTTTAAAGACAAGTAAACACTAATTCTTGGGTTTTTTTTCTATATGACACATTTTCCTGTCTTACTTAATCTGATATTTGAATGATATCTCTGTAAAACCAAGCCCTTCTTTCTGATTCTCCATGTCCTCCACTACACAGCAGGCAGATGACAAATAGACTCCTTCTCCAGGTTGATCACAGATAGCAAAATACTGAGGCATCTTAGCTAAGAAATGCACTAAGTTATGATTTGAAGTTACAAACTGGACTGTTATCAAAGGTTGAAACAAGAAATAGCCATCTAAAAAAATGTTACCCTTTTTCTGTAACATGTGAGTTGAAAATATTATCCATCACTTTACACAGCATCTACACAATAAATCTCCCCTAGAATTTAAGGATAGGAAAGCATTTATGTCACGAGATAAACTTTTATGTTTCTTATAATCTAACAGAGTGGCGGAGCATTGTAGTTAAGACAACGGCTTTGACCCCAACTGTATTGGTGCAGAGGCCTAGCCCTAGCTTTTCTGAAATGAAAAAGTATTTAACTTTTTCGGGTTTTGTTTTTTTACTTTGTAAAAGACAAATTAAGTGAATTTAATTATTGTTGTTGCTGTTGTTACTTTCTGTTTCTTTTTGGAGATTTCAGTGGATAGAGAATGCAATGAACCTTGTCATGCCGTGTATGGAACGAACATTTTACACTTCCCTTTTTCTAGATGCATTTTTTTTTGCTGCAATAAAATTATCTAACTAAAAGCAACCATGTAAACTACTGTAGAATCTTTCTAAAATAAATATTAAAGTTATTTAAATGAAGTCACCATATAATGGAGGAGACAATGCTCCAGTTAGACATGCCAAGTAAAATCTCCAGTGCCAGTAACAGCCTACATCCTGTTGAGTATTGCTGGGCCAAAAGGGTTCCATAAACTCCCCAAAAGTGTCACCGGCCATTGCCAAGGGCATTGGTTACCGTCTACAACCTCATAATAAGGCCTTATTGCTGAAGACACCACTTGCTTATACCACTGAGCATGGATTCCCCGTTAGAAATTTCACCTTACTTACTAGTCTATTTGGTTCTGGAAGGTATTCTGTGTGATGTCAGAGGAGAAAGGTCATCATTAATGTCACCCCCCCTTACAATAAACCTTGTGACTTACAACAGTGACCTGCCTGCAAGATCTACTGGGGCAATAGTGGTACACATGTTATGGGAGTCACCACCACTTTCGCCTGGATTAATGGCATGCTCTGTGAGGCAGAACCCAAGTCCGACACTGCTAGAGGGGCCAAGACGTGAACATACAGGCTCCAGAGGAAAGCATAATACTATCATTCTCCTAATGGAACATTGCAACAAAATGACTTCTAGTGACATCCTGCTGTACACATAGATTGGTGTCTCACTCAACCCCCATCACAGCAGTTCTTCTCCTGTAGAAGAACACTTCTACATCTACAGTGAATGATAACACAAAAGTCTACAACTGGAATGTGTGCAGAGGATGAGAGGATTTGGAGCACTCAGCACTAACGGAATGTCTTTGTCTAGTCTCTCCCCTCAAGGCTCAAAGATGTCTATGTACAACAAACAGAAAGATTGTAAGATCCCAAGGAGGTGAATGACTTCAAGGACACAACAGGACTTATATACACATGAATTAGAGACTGTGACAGCATGTAAGAGACCTGCACAAGTTCAAATCAGATAAAAATCCCAACATGGAGAAGGGGAAGCAGACACAAAGCCCACCCTGAACAAAGAAGGTATTTTCAGTGGATACCTGCTGGGGAAAGGAAACCAGACTTTTTTCCAGTAGATTATTACTGGATATATCAACCACACTCCAAGGTAGGTCCTGGGTCCAGGAGTAGGTAGGCAACACAAAACAGACTTTGCGGTTTGCTTGGTTTTGGTTTTGGTTTCTTTGTGTGAGAGGTGGTATTTTTTCTCTTGTTGTGTTCCATTTGCTTATTATATAGACTTTCATTCTTGTTTTTCCATTTTTGTTGTTCCAAACAGAGAGATGAGGTTGGGGGAATTAAGTTGTGTGGGTAGGGAGGGAGGGAGGATTTAGAAAGAGTTAGGGTTGGGAAAGAATATGATTAAATATGTTATATGAAGAAGAAATTTAAAGAAAAAGTTAAAAGCCATCATATAAAATTATTTATATATTACACTGATAAGCATGCAAGCAAATTCATAACAAACAGATCATGTTTGGTAAACATTCTGTATTTTACATGTCTAAATTATGTTCACGTTCAAATGAATAAACATTTATTCTTAGTTGAAAATATGTAAAACATTAAATAATGAAGTATAACCACAATGAGAAAAAAATAAAAGGACAAAGGCTGTATTTCCAGGTAGTCGGTCCACCACTGCAGGGGAATCACAGAGGCAAGGACTTGAGACAGCTCATCACCTCATATCCACAATCAAGAGTGGAGAGCAAAGGATGCATGCAGGGCCAGCTGCGTGCTTGTGCTCATCTCGGTTTCTCTGTCTCTTACAGTTCAGGAGACCTTCCCTGGGGAATGGCTATCCACAGTAGTGTAAGTCTTCCCACATCTACTAATGAGAACAATTCCCACAGACATGTACACAGGCCAAGCAAATGTAGACCATCACCTCAGTGAGACCCTTTTCCCAGGGGAGTCTAGATCATGTGAAGTTGACAGCTAGAGATAACCATCACTCCTTTTCTGTTTATTATGGTAAAAACCCAACCTCTTCTCTTACGCTGGTCTTTACACACAGCTTTTCTGCTGCAGCTGCAACCTTATCCATGGTTATTGGTACAATATTTTTTATGCTTTCTTCTAAATATCTTACATTATTTCTTATTTAAGCATGTTCTTGTAAATGTACTCAACATTTAAGATTAGTTAAATTTCATAGTAAAGGCCACAGAATATCTGAAGGACAAAAAAATCTCAAAAAAAAAATCTGTTTTGTATTTCAGATGTAATTAAAATGGTACTGCAATTCAAGGAAATTCTCACATCCAAAACCTCCTCCTGCCACTGCAACCTTAACTTCATTCTAAACCCTACACACACACACACACACACACACACACACACACACACACACAACCGCATCCTGACCCTGTCCTCACACACACAGGTAACCACATCCTGACCCTGCCTTCACACACACAGATAAGTGCAGGTCACTTCTCTCATTAAAAAAGCTTCTTTTGGCCGGGCGGTGGTGGCGCACGCCTTTAATCCCAGCACTCGGGAGGCAGAGCCAGGCGGATCTCTGTGAGTTCGAGGCCAGCCTGGGCTACCAAGTGAGTTCCAGGAAAGGCGCAAAGCTACACAGAGAAACCCTGTCTCAAAATAAAAAAAAAAAAAAAAAAAGCTTCTTTTGCCGAAGATGGAGACCATTACAGAAAACCACAAATACTCAAAAGTGCAGAGGTCAACTGACCATAGGATGCCCTCCCCAGTTCGTACCTTTACAACACAACCTCTACACTCCATCCTCAGGAAACTTCATGAAGGAAGGGGCAGAAGGACTGTATGAGGTCAGGACAGTTTCAAAAGGGGGGCGGTGTTGGAGGAGTTGGGAAAAGGGATCGAAGTTTGTATATGATCAGGGTAAATGACTTTTGATGTGTAAACAAAAAGCAGATTACTTCCTGAACCTGTGGGGGCAGGGAGGGAGGGTGTATGTACTTCTGCATGCACATGCTGAGACTAGAGGAGGACATCAGTGTCTCCCTCTATCACCTTCTGCCTTATTCTCTCATTGAAAATGAAGTTCACCATTTCATCTGGCCTGATGGGTTGGAGATTCACTAGGCTCTGGCAGTCCTCCAACCCCATGGTGCTGGGATTATAGGTGTGTGCTGCTGTGCCCGGATTTTATACAAGAATTATGAGAATTTGAAGACTGTTCCTCACCCTTGCATAGCAAGTGTTTTTATACATTCAGCCATCTTGAAGGCCACTGCTCTGAACCCTGTGTGTCTTTATGTGAACATCATTTTTAACTCCCACAAAAATGTAACTGTGTCTTAGTTGAATACATAAAAACCTAAAGAGAAAAAGAAATTTTCACAAAAGAGCAATAAAGAAAAGATCAATGTCACACAGGTTAAAAACCTACAGTTCAGCAGGCACCATGCCTAAAAGCAAATATTAGAAGAAAAAGAGATTTAGAATAAATGAACAAAGCATAGGCTTGTAACATATCCCCAAACACTTAAAACATATATAAGAGATTGTGTCAGCCCCTACAAACACAGCAATCTCTGATCTGAAAAGCTTCAAAAGAGTCAAAAATTCACAACAGAGGTGAAACAAATGGACAAAACCACATGCCACTCCAAGTGCGATAAAAGATGTAAACCAGGCAGAAACACAGCTTTCAGCTCCTAAACTGGAAATGGTGTATGTGCACCTGCTATGTGTACTGAAATAGATATTCTCATATGTTGTTGCTTTGTGTCGAAGTTCCTTCTGTGAAAGAGGCCGTGGTGCTAAGGAATGAAGCTTAAAATTTCTTCTAATTTACATTGTTGCTGCTATTTTAATTTCAATCAAATAATTCAACATTTAAAGTTCAATCCTAGGAATTAGGTTAGATTATTATGGGAAGGATGTTGATACAGTATTGCCAGGTGCATTGAGAACTAATTATTAATCAGATTATTTATAAATAAATAGGAAAGTAGACAAATACAACATTGTGTCATTCAGCTTGAATATTCATCAACTGAATAATACTATTTGCTCACTAAAAATTAGTTATTTATTTAATAATGTGAGGAAATATTTATGATAGATTAAACTGAAAGTAAACAATAAATCTGTTTTATGACTACTTACATATCAATGATTTCTATAAATATATGTGTTATATCTTAAATTAGGTTTTATGTGTTAAAAGTTATATACCTGTATGTATTATTATATATCAATATTTATAGCATATTAATACATTATGTATCGAGTACTTAAATATATACTTTCTTTTTAAAAGTTTTAATGTTTAAAGGCTTTTATTTATTTTACATGTATATGGGAGTGTGCTTATGCCACGGTGCACATTTGCAAGTCAGAGAGTCATTCAGGGAAATCCGTTCCCTCCTCCACCACACAAACGCCAGGAACTGATATTCGGTCTTCAAGCTTGGTGGCTTTACCCACTGAGTAATCTCACCAGCCCTAAAAGTACACAGATGCACAAAGTTAAAAATATATGAATTAACATAGTTTACAAACATATAAATTAATGTCTCATATAGATGTTAGAATGCTTCTGATTAAATTTAGTCAAGAGCAAGCTGTGACCATATCTCAGTTGTTAAAGCATTTGCCTAGCATGTATATGGCCCTGGGTTCAATTCCCAGAATGGCAAAAATGAAAAAGAAATCATAGAAAACAAACAAACAAATGTAATCAGGATTCATAATTCGGTGATCAATATGTTAATTCCATTTCCAATTTGTTGAAAAGCAGCAGGATCCTGCTACTTGCCAAGACATCAAATACGTACTGGATGCTGACCTCCTCTTCAACCCCCACTAATAAACCTGGATAATTGTGAGAGCAATTCCTAGGACTGAAGGCTGACACTAAGTTATCACAATGTGCATCTTCAGTCTGATGTGGAGTTAGCCTGTGTTGGTTTTTCTGACTATCATTTTAAAATACAATATATGGGTTTGACCCCCAAGTACAAGAAAAATAATAATAATAACCATACATAAAAATGAATGAAACCTAATACTTAAAGTATTTTCTAGAACCTTTAGAGTCCGGCTATTACAGGAGCAGCCTGATTTCACATCTCCTGCAATAGCCTTCTCATCCCACACCCTAACCACTGTTCTTTTAGTCAGGGATCTTGCTCTTCTAAGTAGATTCAACTCAATGCCTTCCAAAACCGTCACAATTTTAAGTATTGAATATATTATCAATGATTTGTTCTAGTCTGTTTTACGTCAAAGAGTTGTTTCTAGTCATACATTTCCAGAACTATACTGCTTTGGATATTTTGTTCATGTCAGTGGTCAATAATTCCAGCCTCTTTTCTGGCCTTGCATTTACTTCTTGCGGGTTTACAACTGTAGTCCAGAAGCTGAGTGGGAAATCACAGAAATGAAAAATGTGTAAGTTTTAAACTGGGCTCTATTCTTAGTAGCATGATGGAACACTTTGCTGCTGGTCCCTGTCCATCCCTGTATTTGCATGTGCTACATTCAGTGTGCATCTACCCATCCATTAGTCATGAAGAGCCGCCTCTGTCATCAGACTGACTGGGACCTCAGGTCTTGAGCTCAGTAACACCCTCTCTCAGGCTAATGTTCCCGCAGCACTCATCATGCCCAAGCCTGCCTCACAGGGCTGTAGAATTCCACTACACAGCATGTCAACATTGTCACAAAAGTACAGTACAAGATGCTTTGAGGGAAGAAAGAGGCCACATTCATATAATATTAATAAAGCACAGTTATATTTCTTCTAGTAGTAATACTTATATAAAATATTACTGATAAAATGCTCTGACTAAAAGCAACTGAGGGGGAGAAAGTGCTTATTTGGGATATTCTTCCAGATCACAATCTATCATTGAAGGAAGCTGGGTAGGAACTCTGGTCAGGCTCTTGACACAACCCAGTAGAGAAGTCCTGCTCACTACCTTGCTTCCTGGCTCTCTCTTAGCATGTCTTCTATACAGTGCAGGAGCAGCTAGCTGAGAATGGTAACGCCCACAGTGGACTTGGCACTCCTGTATCAATTAAGACAATCAGGAAAATCACTCACACACATGTCCAACCTGATAAAGGAATTTTTGCTTGATTCTAGACTTAGCAACGATGACAATTGATGCTAATTAGGAGAGATATTATCCACATGTAACTACATCAGCAGTTCCCAATCTGTGGGTCATAATCCATTTCGGGGTCAAAGAACCATTTCACAGGGGTCACCTAGGACCATCTGTATATCAGATATTCACATTACAATTCATAAAAGTAGCAAAATTAGCTATGAAGCAGCAATGGAAATAATTTTATAGTTGGAGTCACCACAACATGAGGAACTACATTAAGGGGGTGCAGCATTAGGAAGGTTGAGAGACACTGAACTGTATGTTTACTTGAATGTATTCTTTTAAGGAAACTACAATACAGTCTTTTTCAGATATATTTCTTACTATCCATTGCCAGCAAAAGGAACTTGAATTGATTTTTGTGTATTGACCTTGTGACTTCTGAGCCTAGGAATTCACTTGGAAGTAGGGGGAGGAGTTTTGTTTGCTTTCATTTTCAGGATTTTTCACTTCGTTTGCTTCCATTTTCAGGATACGACTGTACATTTAGGCAATGGATCTATCTGTAAATGTCGGGACTCAGTGCCTCTTCCCCAGACTATTTGCCACTTGTTTCTTTTTCTTCTCTTATTGCACTGCCTAGAACTTCCTGAGTAAAGCCAAATCATAGCGATGAGAACAGTCATCTCTTTTTCTTCGTCCATAAGGACACAGTGCTGAGGGGTTTTAATAGAAGGGATACATGCTTCATTTGCAAACACACTGTTAGCTGTGGTCCTAACATCTATGAGACCTGCTCAGCAATATTTTTGGTCCCTAATTCCCTAAGTACATAATTACAAAAGACTTTGTATCTAACCTCATGCCTGCATAGCACTGGCCTTTAGTTACCTTTCTCCAAGTTCTTTGTCACTTAAACTCCAAGGCAAGCTAGAGACGTTTCCTTGTCTTTTCTTTCTGTTAGTGGATGACATTTTACTAGTCTTCACTTTTAATGAGGGGAAAGCAACCAACTATTTCACTGTTTACAGAACGAAGTTCAAATCATCACATACTAAATTCCTATTTTTATACAGTTAATAGTATGCAAACTTATACTTTGGAGTTACAAAATACTCCCAGGAATTTTGCAATCCAAGATCAACTTAGTCTTATGGAGTTTAGCTACTTAAATTAAAGAAGTTTTATGATGTTTAGAATAAATAAGACTGGAGAGATGGCTTTGCAATTAATGCTCCCTGTTCTTCCTGAGTACCTGAGTGATTTCCCCTCTGGCCTTACAGGCACACACACATGCAGATACACACACATACAGAGAGAGAGAGAGAGAGAGAGAGAGAGAGAGAGAGAGAGAGAGAGAGAGAGAGAGAGAGAGGCACATAAATAAAAAAGAAACCATATGTCATGAATAAAAAAGTATCATTTTCATATTAACATGTCATATAAACATGAACTGGATTTAATATTTATGCTCAGGGATACAAGTTTCATTACTACTTTGACTGGTAATTTCTAATTTTCTTATAAAAAGAAAAAAAAGCCTCTTAGCTCATGGAAACTTGCAAAACTTGGTGAAACTAGATTCCTGAAGCCATGCCTGGATACAATGACGATCTGAGATCATTACTGCCCAAAACTGAGGTAATACATCTTCACAATACATATGATGGCTTATGTTTTAACCAGCTATTAACACAAACAAAGCAAACCAACAAACAAAATGTTCAATTAAAATACAGTGCAGAGGTTATGAGAAACTAGAAAGAATCCTGAATCCCTGTCCATATTTTTATTAATGCAGACATCACTCCTAGGACCTAGGACTCTTCCAAATGCCACCTTTCTGGAGATCTTCGAGTCTCTAATATACACCCATTTTCTATTTTGTCCATTTCCTTGGGGTTCTGATGTGGGTTAATGATTTAAATAAGAATGAAAAATGCATGCTACTGTATTTGGGTAACAACTGATTGAACCAGGAAATACAATGCATTAACTTAATTAAAATGCAGGTCTCCGCCATGCCCTCAAGCAGTAGGGCTAACAGTGGAAATTGAAGAGCCTGTGTCAGCCTCACTGGGATCTGTTCTTCACCGTGAATGAATGTGGTGTTCTTGAGGTTTGTTACTACTGAGTAGGAGGTCAAATTATGTTTCCACCATGTCATTTGACCACACAATCAATTGATAACATTATTGGAAAAAGGAGAAAATTTATCACACCATAACACTTCAGAAACATTTAACTTGATAACATACTGAAAATGCTGTGGGCTGACTAAAAGAAAGAAAATGACAAGAATCAAACTGAGTGAAGTTTTTATTGGAACTTCATTTAATAATTATATTTTATTAAAACCAATTACATTTAAACAAAGTCCTCAAGCCAGTAAATACTTATTCAGTTTTTGTATTTTTAGTCATTGATTACATTTGTTTTTATTGAGACAGGGTCTCTCTATATAGCCCTAGCTGTCCTGGAACTCGTTATGTAGACGAGGCTAGCCTCAAACCCACAGAGGTCTACCTGCTTCTGCCTCCATCTGGGTTTAAAGGAATGTACCATCATGCCCTGCACTGATTAATGTTTTAATAAGGAATAAATTTACATGGCTCAGAATCAAACTATAGAGACAGAAATTAAGAAACATTAAGTTCTCCAGTAAGACAGTCTAAGAAGAAAAGAAATCTAGTTTAGCCAGTTATTTTTTAAAAAAACAAGAAACAAACATACAAATTTAATGTGTTACATGATATGGCAACCTTCTAAGGAGATGAAACTGTTGCAGAACAGTTAGTTAGTACCATGTGGAGCTGAAAGAAGAGAGGCATCATGCAAAGTAACTAACCATGCGTGGTGATAAAGAAAGACAATGGTTCCTCTGGCACAGTCTGTGCAAAGCACCCTGTCTCCACCCCCATGATGTGAGGGTTGCTTTCCATTGGTGTGAGGAGAACATCTGTACAAGATTTAACTCTTCCTTCCAGGAAGAAAAAGAAGATGGCTAGAGCATGCTGGCCACATCTGTTGTCTTAACAAATTTCCTTTGTATGGTGGTATTTTATTTGTACTGAAATGTGATTTTAATTGTATGTGGCTGTTATGTAGAACTGAATAGTATTGTAAAATAAAATAAAATAATAATAAAAAAAAGAAAAATAAATAAATAAATAAAGTTGCCCGGGGGTCAGAGCTATTAGAGCCATAGCAAAAGCTGGGTGTTGGTGGTGCACACCTTTAATCCCAGCACTTGGTAGGCAGAGCTAGGTAAATCTCTGTGTGTTCAAGGATACAGCCAGCATTGGAGACACACGCCTTTAATCTCAATACCATAGAAGACCTGGAGGTCTGTACAGATAGGCAGTGATGAGGCAGTCATGTGGTTGTGTTTACAACCAATGACAAGGCAGAGCAGAAAGTCTATATAAAGACAAACAGACAGGAAGGAGGTCTCTTTTGGAGAGGTCTCTTGGCTAAAGAGGCAAGCTACAGCAGGGGGGTAAGACTCTTAGCTCTGATCTCTTGGCTTTCTTCCTTGCATTGGTTCTGTGTTTCTTATTTAATAAGATGGTTGGTTACATCTACACCTTTGACTAAAAACAACACCGATGCCAAAGTGCAGTATGTGGGGATAGCACATTTCTCCACTCCTCAGTGATGCACACGCAGACAGCAGATCACACCATGTGCAAATACATGAATTGACACTTTGTGCTTAAATATCTTATATAAATCATAAATCCTTGGTGACTACTACAAATACAGATGTTTACAAATATTTTAAGAAATTCCTGAAGAAAGTAGTTGGATTTTTGGTGGGATGGGGACAAATAACCCAGTTCTTTAGAAAATGTGTTGAGGAAGGTAGAGACCTTTCAAATACAGAAGATCCAAAATACAAAAACCAAATTAATAATATTGGTATATAAATTCAATGTAGAATGCCATCAGATTTGATGGCTAGAAATTCTTTTGTGTTTAGAATTAAATTGCACTACAAGTATAGCCACTCAGTTTATTATCCTATAATATAATAAAAATAATATTATACTCATATATAAATACATTATATAAATAATAAAAAAGAATATTATATTTACAAGGTAGGCATAACTATATTAATTCTTCTCTGTTAAGGAATTAGAAGTTTTGATCCATATACTACTGAAAAGTACACATACATAAAAATAACAGAAAGCTTGGCATTCAATGGGTTGGGAGGTGAGTGTGTGACCCTGGATCTGGGAGGAGTTACAGGAAGAGGGTGAATATGACTGAGTCCGTTGTATGAAAGTCTCAAAAAATTAATATAATTATTATTTTTGAAAGAGAAAAATGCACAAATTTGAAGTTGGGGCTAAATTAGTTCATTTGTTATGTATGGAAAGACCCCGAGACTCGTGTATTGCATGTCTAAAAATTGTATCTCATTAAAGGAGCAAGTTTTCCAAAGTCAAACTATTCAGATTAATTTCTTGCTGAAAGTAGCATGTGTTACAATTCACATTACTATGCTATTTGCAGCATAACATCAACTCCTATAAAATGTACAGAAGCACTGAAGTCTCTTAAGCCTGTGGCTCCATATAAAATCAAAGAGAAGCTCACAGAGAAGAAATACAATAACAGTGCTTCAGAGACCCTTAGAGACAACAGCTACCACAGCTGACTTTAAGCATCACTATATGATAGACTCTGCTGCATGGACTTCTAGTGTGTTATGGCACATAAACCTGACAGAACACCAATGTGAATGTTATTATTCCAGTGTCTAGAAGTGGAAACTGAGGCACAAGATACTTCAGTGCCTTGCCCAAGGTCATAATTCATGATTGTTAAGTTTTGGCTTGAAACTAACTCCAATGTTTGTGTTCTTTAAAAGTTCAAGGTTATTAGCAACCAATTCAGAGTTGACAAGTGAGGTCAAATGTTTGGCTGGCATCTAATACAAAACTGATGACCCTTGGAAAGAATTTGTCATTCATATTCCTACTTTTTTATTATTACAATATGACTGAACTTAAGAAAAATAGGCTTGGCTGTCCTTCTTGATTAGTATAAGCAATTATATACTTTCCTTTATCTCAAAAACACCTATGAAAGTCTATTAACTCAATATAGAATAATGAGATTCATTTTTATGGAAAGACAAAGGCTTGAGACTGCCAGTCTTAATCTCAATGAATGCTTCAAACTTAAAACTATTTTCAGTTAATACAAAATGATTTTATTAGAAATAATTGATGTAATTACTCCCAAATTGATCTATGCTTCCCACTGCTACAGATTTCTACCTCTCTCCTTCTTTTAAGCTTTTAATGTTTCGAATGCAAAGTGCTTTGAGACTTTTGTAAAAGATGCTTTTTAAAAATACACACTGTCAAAGTGCTACCAGCTACTGTAAAACTGAGTTCTATCAGCCATTGTGCATACCAAAATGCTGAAGTGCATCATCTTAGACCTCCTATGTTCCGTACATGACCTATACCATAGACAGAAGGGCTTTAAACGGAGAACAAGAGAATGCCACTCTTTCAATAAGATGACCTTGGGTGAATAAGTGAATTCAATTTTCTACATTCTTATCTTAAAGAAAACCAAACTTCCACTCTTCCTCTTTCCCCCCGTCTATCCTTCTTTGTCTATTCCTTACTTCACCAATATTCTCTCTCTCTCTCTCTCTCTCTCTCTCTCTCTCTCTCTCTCTCTCTCTCTCTCTCTCTCTTATCAAACAGCTGTTTGATAAAAGGGTCTAGTAGATAAAGTACTTGCTGCACAAGTGTGAGGCTGTAAGTTTGAATTTCCAGAACCCACATAAAGCTGAACAGAATAGTGCACGTCTGTAATCAGAGTGTCTTACAGAGGTGGGAGGTGAAAAGAGGAGCATCTTTGGAGGCTTGATGCTGAGCATGCCTGCCTTGTACATGCAGGGGCAAGCAACAAAGAGACACTATGTTAAACAAGATAGCACAATGGAAGGCAAGAACCAACACCCCAGGCTGTCCTACAGTCTCCATATCCCCACTGTACCATTGGTGTCCATGCGCCTGTGTGCTCATCCCCCCACACACACACTATGCACACACTCACATACATCCATACATATTATACACATACATCACAAGAAATGTGAGACTGACAACCTCATCATACATAGTGCTTTGGAGACTAAGTAATATTCTATTCTTGGAGATTGAATTCCTCATAAAGCAAAAACTTCAAGTCAGTTTTGGAAGTTAAACAAATGAAAGGTTGTAGCTGAAGTTTGCTCCAGTCCTGCCCAGGCCTGCAGCCACTTGGACCCAAGTAAACATACAGAGACTTATATTACCTATAAACTGTATGGCCGTGGCAGGCTTCTTGCTCTCTAGTTCTTATATCTTAAATTAACCCCTTTCTATTAATCTATAATTAATAGATTAATTATGTGGCTTGTGGCTTACCAGTACTTTTACATCTTGCTTTCTCTGTGTCTGGCTGGCGACTCCTGATTTAGCCTTCCTGTTCCCAGAATTCTCTTCTTTACTTGTCCTGCCTATACTTCCTGCCTGGCTACTGGTCAAATCAGCACTTTATTTATTAACCAATCAGAACAACACATTCACAGCATACATAGCAATATCCACAGCACTCCCCCCCTTTTTTTCAAAAAGTTAAAACTTTAACATAGTAAAATTACATATAAAGAAACAATTATCAAGCAAGAATTACAGTTACAATATCCAGTCTATTTATAATAACTAGTCTATTTGTATTTGGCAAAATTAAAGAAGATATCCTATCTATCCTATATTTGTGAGTCTAAGGTTTCATATCTAACTTATCTTTCATCATAACTAAGGAAATTATAACTATCTAGTCTTCAACTACATCAAAGACCTCAGAAAGATATCACCTGAGAAATGGGAGAAGGACGCAAGCAACTTTTGGGAACCTTGCGAGAGTAGACAGAGACAGCTGGCAGCCTGGACAGTCATCCAAAGTTCCTCTGTTAAGTTGGGGCATCTGTCTTTGATGCCCATCCTCCTCTCTGAAGTAAATCTCTGCTGCCAGGAGCAGACATGTCTCACTGTCCAGAAAGTCTAAATTTTTCTGAAGTTCAGCACATTTACCACAATAGCAGGTCAGTGATGTGCTGAGCATTTGAGTTCTGGGGTCCAGCTCTGTAAAACATTTTAAATGCCATATTCTATAGGTCTTTGAAATATTTGAAGATTGCCTACCTAACAATTATATCCATGCATCCGAGAAAACTTAACATGACTATAAATTTGGCTATCATAGAAGACTAATTATTAATCTGTATTTCTTAATTATCCACTACCATTTCAAATGAGCTGCACAAACATAATACCTTAAACGAGAGTAAAGGTATTACTTGAATGTAACATGAATCATAAAAGGTCTTATTAATAAAAACAAACTCAGAGCCAGGTATTGGGGTGAATGCTGAAAGATCAGAGAAGCAGAATAAGCCACAGCCACCACACCTTGCCAATTCCTCAGCTGATCCTGTTTCCTCAGATTGCATGCCTCTGTGTCCTCATCCAAATGGATCTCAGCTGAACTGCAGCTCACAAGCCTAAAAGCTTAATCAGCTGTAGTTCCTGGTTTTCATGCCTTATATACCTTTCTGCTTTCTGTCATCACTTCCTGGGATTAAAGGCGTGAGTCACCATGCCTGCCTGTTTCCAGTGTGGCTTTGAACTCACAGAGAGGCAGAGATCCATCTATCTCTATGTCTATCTAGTGGCTGTTCTGTCCTCTGACCCCAGATAAGTTTATTAGGATGCACAATATATTGGGGGACACACTATATCACAATATATATATATATATATATATATATATATATATATATATATATATATATATCAAAATCAACTGTAAATTTGTATCAATAAACTAAAATCCATAGCAATGTAAAACATTTTAAGCAAGTTGCTCATTAAAAGTAGGTTCAACAATCTACCTTTTTATCCTATCATATTTATGTCCTATATTTCCATATCAAAAGATTCTGTTTTTAAATGTAATGATTATTTTTTCAAATTTTTCTTTTAAGTGTTTAGTAAAATTTACCTATCTTTTAATTGATTTTAAAAGATAATCTTACAGTATTTGAGAAAATATTATTAGTTTTCAGTGTGTCAACAAATGGTTTTTATTTGTTGGTATTTATGTATGAGTCACAGGAAATGTGTCAATCCCCTGGCTCCCTTCCAACAGCCATTGCATGTTTCCTCCCATATCATAGGGATTTTACCTGCCACCTGACTACTCTGAATAAGAAACAACATGAAGAGATCATTTGGGAGAGCTTTGGGAACATTCCTTAAGAGATGACAGAACTATACCATGTCCTTATCCTTAATTCCTATTTCTATCTACTGTGTACAAATACAGATAACCTTAAAAATGAGGAAAGTCCATGCAAGCTTATTTTATGTTTCCAACACTACAGAATTCCCTGCTTAGTGGTTACTAGATACTCCTTATTTGGAGGTATCTTTTAATTCCTAGAGAAACCCTCAGACCTCAAATACAGACTAGTGGGAAGCAGTTTGCAAAGTCCCATTGCATTTTAAAGTCAGGCAGTGTGAGCTACAGCATCAAACTAAGATCAGACTAGAGTATAGACAAGTGAGGGAGAGCCGCAAGCTGTTAGAGAAAGATCGCTCTACCACGGCAATCCCACATGCCTAACAGTCTGACCCAGGAGGTCCTCTGGCTAACAGGCTTTCAGTCTTCCTCTTCCAGCCCACCCTGTGCCGTCCCTGTACACAGGGAACTACGATGGCATTGCCCCTCAGCACAGACTCTGGTCTGTGCTTGTGTGCCTTATCGGCTACTTTCTCAGCTGGAACCCATCCACTCAAGACAGAGAAGCCACAGTTATATGAACAGAGGAACATTTAATACAGGAATTATTAACTCTGTCAGAAGATTAATATTAAAGTCATTGCCAAGTAAATATAATTTTAATTCAAATTCATACCTAAAATAAATACAATTCTAAAAACAGTAGAGAGTTTGGGGACATAGCTTGTCTGATAAAGTGAATTTTGCACCAAGAGAAGGACCTGAGTTCAATCCCCAGAATTACTTTTAAAAAGCCAGGCATGGTAGCACATGTGTGCCATGTCAGTGATGGAGATATGGAAATGAGTCCCCTCAAAATAGAGAAGAAAAAGGTGTTCACACCTGAAGAACTATACCTGAAATTATCCTCTGGCCTCCATGTGTATGCCCACACATGTACACACACACACATACACACACACACACACACACACACACACACACACACACACACACACAGATAATGAACAGCCACTGCCCTCATGACTGACTGAGCATTCAAGAAAGATTCCCTATCCCACAGGACTTGGATCCTGAATTTATCAGTTAGGAGATGGCCATGGACCACAAATGGCAGACTAACTTCTACAGTGCCAGTCCAATGTAATTCGGTAGGAAACTCTTACCTAGAACTTGCCAGAAATGCATCTCTAGTTGTTCTCATAAACGCAACTCACTAGAGGCTTTTCAACTACCAAATGCAATGGACATTTGTGTGATGGGGCTTCTCTGTTCACCACTGGATGCTGCTAATTGCTGTGCATGTTGAGAGCCTGACACCGGAGAATCAGTGTTACAGAGTCAGAGCAGTCTGCTGAAACCATCTGAGAGGACAATGTGCCACAATTAGCAGCTGGGTCCTAGAAGCTCTGAAAGAGTTAGTCCCAAAGAATCTGTGACAGCTCCAAGAGCCTGATAATGCAGAAGAGCACACATGCTTTGGGAGCTCAGGGTGAGCATGCACCAGATCAGATAGGGGGGCCCATTTCTTCTGGCAGTGGTTTTCTAGTGCTCTCTACTGACATTTCAATGCCATCTACAAATTATATATGTAGGGGAAAGTGCTGGCTAGAGAAACCCACCCTGACCCGGGAGCCCAGAACTGGGGAAAGATGGCTCAGATCTGGGCAGAAAGAAACACAGTTTGGCTGAATCAGATCAGAGCCTCTGCCCCTGGCCAACTGACTTGTGAAACCAACCAATCACAGAGCAGGATAGTAGAACCCTGGGCCCTAAGTCAACCCCTGGTTGACTCCACCCCCAAGACATCCTGTGTAAATCGCCCTGCCTAGTCAGTTAGGGAAAAAAAAAAAAGGCTGTTCTCTCCACCCTGGTAGAGGCAACTACTCTCCTGGACTCCTCCTTCCCAAATAAATCTCTTTCTCAAGAGTTTTGGGTGTGAAGATCTTATTCACTGGCATAGAAAAGATCCTTGCTGAGACGTGCCCCAGTGGACAACACAAGGGAGAGCTGAAAGAGCAGAGCAAGGAGGAGCTGAACAGAAGATCTTTTCAGAGACGTCCCTCAGTGCACAGAGCAAGAGAGAACTGAAAAGTAACACTTTTCTCCGGAGCCAGAGAAGAGTGTTACATTTCTGCATGGATTTCCCCTTTTGCAGAGTGAAGCAAAAGAAGCAACATCTTAGGCTGGAGAAGCTGAGCTCTACTAGAAAGCCCCTTACGTGGGGGTTGAGCAAAGCTCGGCTATAGAGGCTCTCCAGGAGAGGAGCAGAATTGCTATATCCTGCGGGGAGACCATCCCCCATCACACCAGGTAGACCAAAGAGTCAGGATACCCTTCCCTGCTGAAGCAGTTCCAGGCCTGACTCTCCCAAGAAGTCAGAAAAATTTCCCTTCCATGGTTGGGCTGCTTCTTTGCAGTTCCAGCCCTCACAGCTGTGTTAAACAGCTCCAGGTGTCTGGGACACCTTCAGGGCAGAGCTGTTGTTCTGAGCAGCTCGAGGTATCCAGGATACCTCGCCCTCCAGGGCTGAACTGTCTCCTTGAAGTTCAGCCATCAGAGCTGTCCTAAACAGCTCAAAGTGCTGCCTGACCCCCATGTAGTCAGTACACCTTTCCTAGAGTTGTAAAACTCACATTTTGGTGCCCAACCCCGGGACCAAACCCAGAGCTGTCGCAACCAATTTACTTACATTTTTGGTGCCCAAACCCAGGACACCAAACCCATAGAGTTGCAAAACTCATGTTTTGCAACCAATATACTTACAACATACACATATATGTATATTACATAACACACTCACAAATCTCTGTTGCAGCAACCTGAGATAACCTGTGAAGAGAAGTTTCTTTTGAGTCATAGTTGTGAGACGTCAATTTGCAGTTTGTTAACCCTGTTGCTTTTCAACTTGTGGCAAAATGTATGTTGGGGCAGTTTATTCAATTCCTCGTGGCCAAGAAGCTTGTAGAGATGAACAGAAACCATTATCTCAGTCTTCTCAGGGGCATGCTCCAAATGAAATAACTTAATCCCATCAAGCCTCACCTTTGAAAGACACTACCATCTTCTGAGGCCTTTCTGTGGCCTTCCTGTAGTCCTTGAAGGACACTTGAAGCCCAAACTGTGCAAGCAGGGTAAAGAGGTGAACCCAGAGAGGGAAGTTACTGAACTGGCAAACTGCACATCCACCATTGCATGCCAAGCATAAGGAAGCAAGTGATTTACTTTTTAAGTCACAAGACTGTGAAAAGCCATAACCATGGAGAGACAAATATCTACATTAATATGAACAGATGAAAATTGTGGAAAAGTTACATATAAATGGACAGTTGTATGAATAAAAAATAATATGCAATTGAGAAAATCATTAAAACCGTATTTTTAATGGAGGCTTAAATATTTGCTGTAATTTTTGGTTTAAGTTGAAAATTTCTGGGTTGAGACCCTAACTTCCAATGTGATTGTATTTGAGAAGGCCTGTAAGAAGGTGGGCGGTGTGAAATGAGTTTGCATCCATCTAAGAAGACTGGCCTCCTCTGAGGCTTAAGAGGCATTGGAGCACTAGAGCACCAAGACAAGTCCATGAGAGGACACAGCAAGAGGTAAGCTGCTGTCCACAAGAAGAAGAAAGGCTCCACAGAAACCCCGCTTGCCTACATCCTGCTCTTGGATTTCCAGTCTCCAAAACTGTCCCTTTTCACCTGTCCATTCTGTGTATATTATCATACCAGCCCTATCTTATTGATATAATCTCACAATGTGGTTGAAGAAACAAAATTAATGTGATTAATGAGCACCTACTGTTTGTATTGGCTCTAATTCTAAGCCTTGACAGGTTAACTTCTGGTTGGAGGTGGTAGCAAAAGTATCTGTATCTACTGTTTAAAATATGTCTGCTTTCTGCAGATTCCCCATTAGTGATGACCAAGAGCTACAGCTATACTCTTCATGACAGGTATCAGTGTTGGCTTATTATAAATCACTACAAATGTGTAGGTAAAATGTAAAGATCAACATGGAAACTATAAATGTCAAGAGGAAGCACACTTTCATAGATGTTTAGTGCCAGCAAGAGGGCAAAACTAACTAGCATATCGGAAGCACAGTTGAAATGAAGCTATTTTATAGCTATATGCTGTAAGGAATAAATTCATATTTATCTTTTATGTCTTCCATAACCGTTGGAATTTAAAGGGAAAATCATATAAAATCATTGTAGGGTAACAAAATTGCACAAGAGAAATATGATGCTCAATAATCTTATTTTAGCATAAAAATCTTACTCTATAGTAATTTGAACTTTTTGTATGTTCAAAGAACCATATCAAACCAATATAACAACCTTTATCCATAAGATTTTTATACATTTAATGATAATACAGAATTAATTCAGCTCCAACTAATGGAATAAAATAAAAATAATCAAAAGTAAAGCTTAGTGTGTGGAAGACTCATAATCCCTGGCGCCTTGATACTTAAGTGGACCATATACACCACAAAGCACCATGTACAATTTTTAGTTCAAGGCAATGTAAAATTATCCATATGGTCTTCCTGGAGCTGTGTGATCTTCATGTTTTAAATTTATTGACATATGGGAGTACTGAGGACAGTCTATAGAGTTCCTGATGAGTATTGGTGAAGTACAGAATTCCCACCAGCCATTCCCTTGGTAACTGTTTCAGAATAACTCTTGACTTCACCATGCACTGTGCTGTGACAAGTTAATGATATCAAATGTGATGCAAGCTGACTTGAGGCATGAGAACTCACCTTCTCTTGAGCACTCAGAACCCTGATGTATAAACAAACCCAAACTAGATGAGTGTAGATTAAGAGACATGTCAGCCACTCAGCATCATACTGAGAGTGCAGCCCACAGATAGTCCATCAACAAGAAATCTGACCACTCAGATTACATAGAGCCACCATGTCTACAATCTCATCCACATATTGAAGGCAAACCCAACAAAGACATCAATAACCGCAGAAGAATTGTGAATGAAACTGGATATTGTGAAGCCACATGTTTAGGGCAATTTACATAATTGATAAGTATTAGTATGATAAGAAGTCATTTACAGTTCTAAAATGATATGATTCCTTAGTTCTATGCTATAATACTACAGAAGCTTAGCCTTTTCAGAGACTCTGCTCTGAGGTTTTCTACTTTGGACAAACTGAGCCGTCCTCTGATGGGTGATAGCCCCAGTTTCCCTTGTCAGGAAATAATCCTCAATTGTACTTTCTTTCTCTCTCAAAGGTATTCCAATTGAGTTAATGAATTATTCTCTGATATTAGAGGACATTTCCAAAATTTCAGTCAAGAAAATATTAAAAACAATATTATTGGTAGTTATAGATAGGCAACCAGTGTCCTACTGAGAATAAGGTATGCAAAACCTTACTAGATGAGTTATGATAGTAAGGTAACAAATTATGATCAATTTTTCATTATGCATATGTATATATATTGAACTTATTCTGCATATTATGTGAATGTGGTAGTTAAGATACAAATTTCAGAAGCCTCATTTGTGGTCAGCTTGCACAGGGACACTGTGACCTTACACACTTCTGATTTGTTATTGTGAAAACAGGAGTATATGTACACATATGCAAGTGTACAAATGCCTTTAAAAGATATTTAGCACACAGCACTGCATAAGTATAAGAGATTATTACTAGGTGTGAAATGTTAGATGTCTTATGTTCGTTTCTTTTTCAAGAATGGTGACCAAATAACCAATAAGATACAATTTAAAGGATGGGAGATTTATTTCATCTTGTGGTCCCATGGTAGGGGAAGAATAAGATAGTGAGAGCTTGTAGCACAGCTTGATAACATCTGGGTGGACCAGGAAGTGAAGAGCTTAGGCTAGAACCAATGCCAGCTATAACCCTCTACCCCGACCCTATGGCCCAAAAAATGCCAATCACATTCATGTCCAATAATCTCCATAACTTTAAAAAATACCACCAGCAGCTGAGGACCAGGTGTTCAGGCACATGAGTCTGTGGGGGACATTTTATATCTAAGCTATAACACATCTTTACTGCTGTACTTTTTCCTGTATCATCATAAAAAGGAACATTCATGAACAGATCTTGAAACTCTGTGCTTAGACATATGACTTAAACCTGCACTCTCTTTGAGTCACAAAGGAGTCAAACCTCAGTTTCCACACTGAGTGAAATGTCAGGGTCTGATACTATTTAAATATCCTTTCCAAATATTTAGAGTAGATTTTGTCCAAATTGAATGAATGTGTGAAATAATAGACTTGTGTTGCCAAAACAAAGCAATATTTCATTTTCTCAACTCTGATGAATTTAATTTCAGTTCAATGGTGAAGGCTGGAGTGACGGCTCAGAAGCTAAAGGCTAGACTCACAACCAGAATTATAAATGACTAGAGTTGTATGCATCAAAATCAAAAAGTTTTGTTGTAGTGATAAATTACTTTTTGGTTTTCCAAATTAAATAGTTTTTGAATTGCCAAAGGTACTTAATTAGAACCTGAATGATTCCTACTTATGAAGTAAATATGTCCATTAGAAGGAGAGAAACTGTGTCCCTAAAATATATAGTAATGAGGTATCTCAGAGGTTCTCATTAGGTGTAGAATATCCAGGGACACAAATATGAACTTTATGGTTATTGTTGATGCTCTTTGAAGAATAGGAGTATATTATATGTAGTAGAAAATTCCTCTTACATTGTGGCTATTGTTTAGAATTTTAATTTCATCTTCCTAAATACTGTATTTGAAGTTTTTTTCTGGTACTGCCCAAACCCCAAGGTCCCACAGCTGCTTATAAACTAATCACTCAGAGGCTTATATTAATTATAAATGCTCAGCCATTATCTCAGGCTTATTACTGACTATTTCTTACATTTAAATTAACCCATAATTCATATCTATGTTTAGCCACATGGCTTGGTGGTACCTTTTCTCAGTTCTGCCTTGTTATTTTGCCTTCTCTATGTCTGGATGGTGACTCCTGACTCTGCCCTTCCTCTTCTCAGAATTCTCCTTGTCTGCGTCCTGCCTGGCTACTGGCCAGTCATCATTTTACTAAACCAGTGTACAAGAACATTATCCCACAGCATTTCCCCTTTTTTGTTTAATTAAGAATGAAGGTTTCAACTTTAACATAGTAAAATTACATATAATATAACAGTTATCAAGCAGGAATTACAGCTACAATATCTAGTCTATTTGTATTTGGCAAAATTAAAGAAAATATTCTATCATCTATCCTATATTTGTGAGTCTAAAGTTTCAAATCTAATTATCTTTTATCATAACCAAGGAAAATTATAACTATCTAGCCTTCAACTACATCAAAAACCCCAGAGGAATATAATATTACCTAAGTAAACAGGAAATGCATTGTAAGCAATTTCCAAAGTTCTCAACAGTCACCCAAAGTTCCTCTGCTACATTAGGGCATCCTCTTCAGCCTATAGGCCTAGTTTCTCAGTCATTTTTCCCTGTGTCCTGTAGAATGTCTGGCAGTCTCCTCTGTGAAGCACAAACCTAAAGGACCATTTCATCTTGTTTTGGCAAATTCAGTGGTCATTTTTCCATGGGTCCTGCATATTCAGTCAATACAACATTTTATCAGCAGTCCAGGCAAGAGCAGCCTCTTGCCTAAATGGCTATTTTTGCCAAGAAGATAAACTCCATATGGAGTGTCTTCTATGCCCATCCTCCACACTGAAGTAAATCAGTGCTGCCAGGAGCAGATGTGTCTCATTATCCAAGGTCAAAGTTTTTAAAACATTGTAAATGCCATATTCTGTAGGTCTTTGAAGTGTTTGAAGATGACCTACCTAATTGAAATATACCTTTATACACCTAAAAAACTTAACATGACTCTCGAGTCTCTGAGAGAGTTGAAGATTAGATAGTCATAGTTTTTCTTGTTAAGAAATTCAGAAAAGAAACTCACTAAAGAAGCGTAAAGTGCATAAGTTTGAAAGACATCAAAAGATAGTTTTGGTTATGCAAATTAAGATAGAAGGTAAATTAGATACAATCCTTTGGATTCATAAAAATAGGATAGATTATGGAATATTTTCTCTGAATTTGTCAAATGTAAATGGACTAGACATTGTTGATGTGTTTATTGCTTGGATATACTGTATATGGTCATTGTACTTATTATATATAGTTTTTTTAATATTAGTTATATTTTTTATTTTAGACTAAAAAGAGGAAATATGGTGATATTTTATTTGTACAACCCAATAAAGCTTATCTGAGGATCAGAGGAAAAAGCTAGCCACTATATTAAACATAGAGGTCAGGCAATGGTAGGTAGCATATACCTTTTATCCTAGCATTCAGGATGCAGAGATCCATCCAGATCTCTGTGAGTTCAAGGCTACACTGGGAAGAGATCCTTGAATTCCAACACTAGTTAACCATAAAGGTCTGGAGGTCTGTACAGACAAACAGGAAGTGACAGAGCTGGGCAGGAAGAGGAAGTAGGTCTCTTTGGAGATTGAGATGATGTCGGTGATGGAAGGTTAGCTATGGCTTGTCTTATTCCTCTGATCCCTCACTTTTAACCCCAATATCTGGCTCTGGGATTTTATTAATAAGACTGTTTCGTAATTTGTCTTATAAAATACATTTCCTTTCTCTAGTGTCTCCTTAAATAAGTGCTACATATTAAGTATCAGCTGCTTCTATTCTAGGTATGCTCGGATGATAAAAGTACCTGGCAAGTTTAAAACCTTAGAGGGATTAATCAACAAAAGTGATCCTTTAATTGGATCTTCCATTAATTTTAAACATACCAATTTTGCTTTTATTGCAATGAAAGATAAGAATTAAATGAACACTTTACAATTGTTAATTTTTAACCTAAAAAACTGATATCAAAAAGCAAAGCATAATAGGATCTGAATGACAGATACTTAATTATGAAAAGTACAAAAACAAATAGAAAACACCATGTACTTTAAGCCAGTTAAGACACAGAGTGAGAAGCTGAAGAGAGAGCTAGTGGTTAGGAGCACAAGCTGCTCTTCCACAGGATTGAAATTCAGTTCCATCAGGCAGCTCACAACCACTTGTAATTTCAGCTCCAGCAGATCAGACGCCCTCTTCTGGCATCTGTGGGTACCTGCACTCACATACATATACACTTCATTAAGAACAAATCCAAAAGAAGATAGTATAGAACATTTGAATTCCTAGTTCCCTTACCTTAGGAACTATTTTAGGATTATTTTATACAAGTTTCCAATTGAAGCACAGGAAGTGAAAGAAATGATGGTTTCACAAAAATTTTTCAGAAATTCATTAACAAGAAAAGCATTTCCTCAAGCCTTCAAGAGCCTCAATTCCAGTATTATCAAATATAAAATTAAAAATGTAAAAATAAAAACTTTGTCTTTTTCAAAGTAAGCACAAGTATTTTTTATAAACATTCCATTTGATAACTAATTCTAAAAATCTCAACTTCAAAAATTTTAATGGTGTCATTTTTTTTTCCTCTAGAGGAAAATAAGTCTAAATGCCCCAAGATAACAGGTGGGAAATTGACCTAAGTGAAATTATCATTGTTTTCTGATTTGTGGTTTATTTACAACAAGCTCCGAGATTTAAATCTAAAGCAAGATATAGCAGAGCAAGCAAAATTTAAATTTAAAATGAACATGTGTGGGAACATCAAGAAGGATAAGTCTTGTTTTCCAATGCACAGTTCACGCAGGAGGATGAAAGGAAGCACATGCCTTTTTCGCAAGGGAAAGCAGGCTGCAGGGAAAGGAAGGATCTGCTTCCTGGATTATAGTGTCCTACACATGCCAGGAGTTCATAAACAGCTTCTGTTCTCATGCTTCCCCACCCAAACCTCCTTGGCTCTGTGTTTTCAAACCAACCACCTTCAGCATTTTGCTACCGGCTGCTCTTGTCTCCTGAATGAAGGTGGATTTAATCTCTGACCCGCAGACTCCCAAGTTGTCCCAGCTCTTTAATTTCCACTCCATATTCCTCTCTGACAGCTCATTTTAGATTCTAAAGAGGTGGGAATTGTGACCCTTCTTATCTATTAATGCCAGAAGGAGGACACAGTTGCTGCATGCAATTTTAAAATACTCGGCAAGGATATCATTCAATGAAAATTTATTTTCAATACTACTTCTGCTAGATGTCTACATTACAGAGCAAAAAAATCAATTTTAATAATTTGATTGCTTTGTAAAGACTTCTTAGGAACTGTTCAAAGATGGTTCAAATTTATGAACCCTCAGGGCCATCCCCACACTATTCAGGAGGGGAACACAAAATCCCATTCCCATGAATAGGAATACAAGACATGCCTTAAGACAGGTATAGAATATTAAGTCTCTCATACTAAGAACTCACTCTTTTCCACATTTCATAATCATTCCAACACCATTTCACACTGGTGCTAGAATATGCCACAGGATCTGTGAATGGACTCACCCTAGATTCTGGTAGATCACTTTATGTAAGTGGAAACCAGAACACTGTTAATATTACCATGTAGAGCTTGTCACTAACCTTTAGTGATGTTCAGAAATCACTAGGAAAGACTGGCCTTTCTGAAACTCACCAGGTATGATATGAGACTCAGAATATATCACTCTACAGTGTTCCTCCCCAAATGTGGCCTTGTATTCTCAGATGATTAAATTTCATCATGCCTACTATCAGGGCATATGGGCTTTTTTTGTTTTTGTCTTGTGCATCCCAACTGGCCTCCAACATGCTATGTAGCTGAGGATGACCTCAAACTCCTGATCCTCCTGAATCTAGCTCCCAATTTCTAGGATAATTGATGTGTGCCAGCATGCCTGGTTTTATGAAGTACTGGGAACTGAATCCAGGTGCATACTGAGCAAAATTCTACCAGCTGCCTAGGCTAAATGGTACATATTTTGATGTGAACTTATATTCACACTCATGGTTACAATTCTACTCATGTTTTAAATCATGAAATTGATAACAGTAGGCTCCTTCTCCAGCTAATAGAAAATGGCTAGCACTAATATTTCCATGTTGGAATCATCTCCTTCATTCTTTATTATGGGGTCTTGCCTCACTGGGAACTTAGGTCACCTCTGAAGAGGTGGCCTGGAACCAAGGAAAGGTAGCCCACTAGCCCACCACTAGACCATTTCCCAGCCTCCCTCTTACCTGGAGACAAACACAGCAGAGAGTCAAGTCAAGCAAGAACTCGTTTAATATTAGGCAGTAAGCCTCTTTTATAGCAAAAACCTCAGAACCCTAGGAGGGGGTGGAAGGAACCAACCAATCATTTTAAAGGTCACCCTATACTCATTTCCTTGTTTACGAGATGTTTGTGCACTGACATCATCTCCTGATCCTTGTATCTAATCTCAGCATAAACAACTTGGGCTCCATCTGACTTCCTGCCGGCACCATCTTTGTAGCCCATGTGTGCCCCATGCTTTATAGCAGGTACATAGGAGTTCCAACCAAACAGTTGATCAAGCACTGGTACATTAACAAAACAATTGGTTATTCTCATTGCTCTTGGCTTGCCAGAACAGCTAAGTAAACCCCTGTGGCTAAAGACACTGCACACTTCAGTCACAGTACTTGAAGAAATCAAGATGGTATTGACCTGAAGCCCACTTGCTTAAGGCTAATGTTTTCATAATGTGGAAAGGAGCTATGCAGGCTGTTAAGGTAAGGAAAGTTGTCAATGTTTAGCCCCACTCAGTCTTAATGTCTGAAAACAAAAACAATGATGGGACCTGTAAGCTAGCACTAACGCTTTGATACTGGCATCTACTGCTTGTGGAGTAATGAACAACTGTCTAATTAGATCTACGGTCTGCTCAGTACAACAGTATTCGTACATGGTACTATAAACACATAGTACCAAGAACTCATGTCCACAGAGAACATAGGCCATACAGGAGGACCTACTTCTACTGAATTGCTAAAGTAATATAGTTTCTAACTGTGTTATGAATACTTATCTTTATACCCATTGATAAGTGTAGCTTCCACATCTCACAAAAGGAACTTCTTTTGGAAGAAGATGGAGATACGAGAGGTCCACAACTGGTCAAAGTACAAATAACAGTTTGATGTCCAGCCCTGAATGGGATATCTATAGCATAGATAGATAGATAGATAGATAGATAGATAGATAGATAGATAGATAGATAGACCTATACATACAGTTCAGGGAACATCTTGAAAGAGGAAGTAGAAAGACTGTAAGAGTCTGAGACTGGTACAATCCCTTCTGGACAGAACAGACCAGGAATTTTGCATCCATGAACACCCAACAATATGTTGCTTACATTAAAAACTGCAAAGACCACAGAAGCATGCGTGGGGAGTATTCATGAGACTGTGATACCTCAGTAAAACCCCCCACTCTATCCCCTACAGACAAAGAGAAGCTTAAACCAGGATTCCTAAGTGTAGATAAAAACTTAGACCCCTTTTCCCAGGTGGCTGTATCAGCTACAGGGACTTTGGAAAACACAGTCAGGATATTCGACCAAAAGACTAAAAAGGGAGGCAGGTTAAAATAAATTATATGGTCTGTGCCTTTAGAACTAGCCTCACAAAGAAAGGGGAGCACTCCTTTCAACCTCCCTGCTGTATGTGAGAGATTTGGAAGAGCCTCCCTGGAGGCTTGTCAACTTAGAAAATACCTTACTTTTGCATTCTGTACCTAAAGTCTCCAGTGGTAGCTTTGGGGACATGATCTAGGCACAACAAGACCCTCACTCTATTGTCTCAAAAAGGGGGCCTTAGACAAAGATATCTCAATATAGATAGACCCATGCCAGTTTCAAGTCCCCAGAAATGATGGCGCTAGCCCCAGGAACTCAAAAGAACAGAGTCAGGATGTCTGATGGTAACCAATTAACCACGAGATGCAACTCTCTGGAGATAACATGACCAGACCCCGAAGAGGAGTTGTAAAACTCCTGACAGGGCAAACAGATAAGCTAGAATAAGATAAAGTCCAGGCCCGGGAAAAACTGGACCAATCAAGGATGGACCCATACTAACCCCCTCCCCTCTAAGAAATTTTATGGGTTTTGCCTATAAAAACTAACTTCCCCAAGAAAGAGTAACTCTTCCCTGCCTCACTTGAGATGGCTTAAGATGAGTTCCCTGTCATGACTTGTAACAGATAAACCTTGCTTTTGCATTCTGGTTTGCTCGTCCTTGGTGGTCTCTCTGGGGGTTACGATCTGGGCACAACAAGACCCCACTCTAAGTGAAGAGCTAAACCAATGAATAGCTATTGAGGAAAGGGGATCCAGGTCTATTTTTTATTTTGTTTTGCTTTGCTTTTGTTTTGTTTTGTTTTTAGTTTTTTGTTTTCAGGGATGAAATCCTAATCCTAAATTGTCAGCTGTAAACACATACAAATAAGAACAACATTAATTAGACTCAATAGATGTGAGTGCATACAAATATGCATGTGTGATGGTTAATCTTGGTTGTCAGTTTGACACACCTGAGAAGACAAAAACCTCAACTAAGAAATTGCCCCATCAGATTGGCCTGTGGGCATTTCCTTGATTGCTAATTGATGTGGGAGGGCCTAGCTGACTATGTGTGGTACTACCCCCAGGCAGGTGGACCTGAACTGTGTTGGAAAGGTAGCTGAATGTGAGCCAGGGAACAGCCAGGAAAACAGTTTTCCTCCATGGTTTCTGCTCCAAGTTCTGCTCTTCTTGTGATGGACTGAAACCAATCATCTGAAATAAACCCTTTCCTTCCCAGAATTCTTTTTGTTATGGTGCTTATCACAGCAACAGAAACCAAACATGTGTGTGTGTGTGTGTGTGTGTGTGTGTAGGTCATGAATTCAAGGGGATGGTTAGACCACAGGAGGAATTTGAGAGGGTGACAGGGAGATAGAAAGGATGCAAGCACAATAGACTCTTACATGAAATTTTCAAATTAATAAAAAACAAAGAAAACAACAAAAACAATTTTTCAGAAGCATTTATCTTGATTATATTTGTAACAGCCTATGAACGAGGTATAAAACATTAAGACTACTTCTCTAGTAATATAAAACATTGGCAAATTAGATGCCAGAAAATGCTGACAAAAATTGACTAAGACTTAAAACTATGGCTGAAAGAAGTGTAATTTAAGAGAGTTTAGTCAAAGACAGCATTATAAAACACGAAGTTCTTTATTTTACTGTTATTTATTTAAATGCCCAGAAAAGAATGTCCCTAAAGAAATACTTTTCATTAACTTCTCCTATATGTTAAGTATTAAGCAAGGTTTAAGGATTTAGCATGTGCAGTTCTGTAATGTATTTTCTGCAAACGACATGTAAAACTGCCAAGTCAAACATCAATCTCCTTCATGGCAATGCTTAGGAATAGTAACTAAAATGGAAGGGCTCATACATCCATCATGTCTTTGGTTGTTACTGAACAACTGAACTAAATCCTCCAAGTTCTTTTCCAAGTAGCATCTATGTCTTACATCTACAATTCATCTTTTATATTTAAATTCACAATTCTCTTCTTTCTGTTTTAAATTCTGTCCCATTTATTTTGGTGAAATATTCTTGTCTCCTTGAGTAATTTAAAATCTTAATCCTGAAATACTAAATTTAGTCTTTCCACTGTGCTGACAATTTGGTAAGCAATCCTTTGGTCCCTTCGTCTGATGCTAACAGTGGTGACCTGCATAGAGCCAGGGGTGAATGCTGCATGAACACCTTCTCAAGGGCAAAGATTTGCCCTATGGTGGAAATGACAGCATAGTGAATTATTCAACTCATTCTAGGAGCAAATGTGGCCAGGCAGCATAATTTCTTAATTATGATAAAGATGAAAAATTAAAGGAAATTATTTCAGACCAAAGTAAAGGTGATTGGAATGAAGGTACTGTATAATCTACATCCAAGGCAGATGTGAGCCTCTTATATTAATCATATCTGATTTTTTTGATATCTTACCAACATCACTTAAATCATAATTAGCACTAAGTAGGAGGAGGGGATCACCAACTAGGAGGTCATGGAATGAAGCCAGAGCACTGACATTGGAGTTCATCGATGTCACTGGTTTCAACAAACCGCACTGACTTTGTTATGCACAGTCAATGAACACGTTGGCAGAAGCTATCTTATGAGACAAAGGGGAGCCAGTGTCCAACAGAAGCATTTTAACACAGAGCACCTCGGGATATGGTGTTTGGGGAACACAGTGATACAACTATAAGCAGAGAAAAACTAGAAAGCCAGCCTGGAAAAGTGTCAGTGGCTAACAGCTCCAGCTGTAGGCCAAGTCATAGCTTCAATACATTAGAAAAAAAGAAAGCTTTCTGGTTAGTCTAGATATCACAGAGTAACTGCTCCAACTCCGTTCACCAAAAAATAGGAAGAGATGATGAAAGCAAGGATTAGCATTTTAATAACTTCTGAGATATGAAATGAGCATTACTAAAACTACACAAAATAAAAGGACCAGCATTGATGCTATGCCTGCATCCCATGTGTCACACCCTGACCTGCATTTATCCAGCTCAGCTAAGATATTTTTATCACTATGTTTCAGTTGTGGAAATCTATGAAAAGATAAGAAAAAAATATCACTCTAAATTAACCTGAAAAATTCAACCTATAAAGAAGTTCAAGCGGATCCTGTTTCCATGGACCCTTCCTATGGTTCACACCATCCCAGCTAGTCCTGACCCCCCTACTGGGGCCTGTTCCCCTACCTCAGCCCCAGCAGACTCCTGCCACTCAGACACAGGCCACACAAGTGAGTGATCTACCTGCCAGCAGAACTGCCCCTCTTCCCTAAATTCTGTTCCTTGGGACCCTCCTCTGCAATCCATGCCATTCCAGCTTGTTGCTGGCCCACTGCAGGGCCCTGCCTTGCTGTGGATATCATTCTATATAAATAAAACACTGGTGGCCAGTGACCAGACAGGAAGTATAGGTGGGACAAGGAGAGAGGAGAATTGGGGAAACAGGAAGAAGGAAGGAGAGACACTGCAGCCACCACCAGGACAAGCAACATGTAAAGACGCTGGTAAGCCACCAGCCACGTGGCAAGGTATAGATATATAGAAATGGGTTAATTTAAGATATAAAAACAGCAAGAAGCCTGCCATGGCCATACAGTTTATAAGTAATATAAGTGTCTGAGTGATTATTTTATATGTGGATTGTGGGACTGCGGGGCTTGGGGAACTTGGAGAGAAGCCCTCCAGAAACAAATGGCACCCAACGGCTCGTGTTTCCACCTTAAACCTGAGAATATTTAATAACCAATTCTAAACAGAGCCAAAACCAGGTTCCTGCTTCATGTCTCATACTGGCAGCTAGACACCGCAAAACGCGGGTTTAAATTACTGGTGGGTTCCTGGCGTTTGCATTTGACCGACAGTATGGCGGTAATGAGGTGTCTGCCAGCAGCACATTATGCTGTGTGGTAGATTTAGTCTTTACTAGTATTTAAAAAAAAAAAAAAAAAAAAAAAAGGTTTCTGGGCTACATGCTGCTTTGATAAAAGCTTAGACCCACTATTTCTGAGACTTGATGACTCACAGAACTGCTGAAAACGCCATGTTGGTAAGCTGAAATGGGCGGAGCCAGCAGCCACAGCGCCAAAACAGTCTTAGAATACTGCAGTTTAAAGCAATAGATTCACAATACGTAGGCTTGAAAGAGACAAAAAAAAAGATAAATTAATATAAAGAAAGCCACGTAAAGATGAATATTACACAGACAATCTGGATTGTGTTGTCTTTGGGATTTTTTTTTTTTTTTTTTTTTTGGTTTTTCGAGACAGGGTTTCTCTGTGTAGCTTTGCGCCTTTCCTGGAGCTCACTTGGTAGCCCAGGCTGGCCTCGAACTCACAGAGATCCGCCTGGCTCTGCCTCCCGAGTGCTGGGATTAAAGGCGTGCGCCACCAACGCCCGGCGTCTTTGGGATTTTTAACTGCAAAAAAACATTTGATTGAAAAAGATGTTGAATTAAACCAATATGTATATTTTAAAGGTACCTTGACTTCAAAATTTGGATTTAAGGATATGTTGCTTTGGAAAAGAGGTTCTGCTTTTGTTTCCACAGAAAGCCAGAGGCTGTGGATTTGTTCCAGATTAAGATACATCAGGTTTCACCAGCCAAGACCCCCCTGAAAGGTCTCCGATGACACCATGGCCCAGATGATCCAACATCCAGAGTGGTTTCAAGGCAACTGGCTCCCACAATACAGCTTCACGGACTACCCCATAGGCCTAAAATTTTCTTTGCATCCCCATAAGATGCAGCGCCCCCCTCCAGTAGGAAGTAGTAAGAGATGCTACACCCAAATTCCCAAATATACCAAGCTGGCTTTAGAGGTGAAATTGGCTCACTCCCCCTCTAAACCCAGACATATTGCTTTAAAAAAAAATGGTTAAGAGATTTTTATGTCCCAAATCAGAAGAGCCCTCTTGTGTGGGACAGAGAAAAAAACCAATATTTTTATTTAAAACAGTTGATTATAAATGTGATCTCTTTCTAAAAAACAAAAGGGGATATGATATAGATATATAGGAGGATATAGAGATGATAAGATAAAAGGGTAGATTAATGAACCTACTTTTAAAGAAGAACTTACTTAAAATATTTTACATTGGTATAGATTTTAGTTTATGTTTAAAATGTTTTACATTGGTATAAGTTTTAGTTTATTGATACAAACTTAAAGTTAATTTTGTTATACTGTATATATATATATATATTTCTATTCTTGTTTGAAATATTATGTTTAACTCATTTAAAATTGTAATGGATAATTAAAAATAGATTAATAATTAGTCATCTATGATAATCATATTTGTAGCCATGTTAGTTAAGTCTTCTAGGTATACATAGATATATTTCAGATAGATAGGTAATCTTCAAACACTTCATAGACCTAGAGAATATGGCATTTAAATAACTTAGAATTCTGTTGACGTGTGACACAATTGCTCCTGGCTGCACCAATTGATCCCGAGACAATGTTGGGCTTCTAAGATATTTCCATTTGGAAGTTTGTCTTTTTGGCACAAAATGGCCTACTGGACAAAGAACTGCCCTTGCCTTGATGGCTGACAGTACAAATGCAATGCTGTCCTTTCTGGACAAGCAGGACACAAGGAAAGTGACCACTGTACTCTGCCAAGACAGAGTAAGATGGTCTTTCAGAATTCTTGCTTCTGAAAATGGTCTGTCAGATACTCTAGGCCTGTGGCCAATTTAAATGCACCAAAAATGCTGAGAAACATTAGGTGACTGACCAGGCTGCCAGCTGTCTTGGTCTACTCTTGCAAGATTCCCGAAAGTTGCTTGCATCCATCTACCATTTCTCAGGTACCATTATACTCCTTCTCAGGTCTTTGATGTGGTTAAAGACTAGATAGTTGTAATATCCTCAGTTATGATAAAATATAACTTAGATATAAAACCTTAAACTCACAAATATAAAATAGATAGGACATCTTTAATATTGTAAGTGTAATTCTTGCTGATAATTGTTTTGTTATATGTAATTTTACCATGTTAAAGTTAAAACCTTCCTTTTTAAAAAAAGAAGAAAAGGGGAAGTGCTGTGGATATCATTCTATATAAATAAAACACTGATGGCCAGTGACCAGACAGGAAGTATAGGCGGGACAAGGAGAGAGGAGAATTGGGGAAACAGGAAGAAGGAGGGAGAGACACTGCAGCCACTGCCAAGACAAGCAACATGTAAAGACGCCGGTAAGCCACCAACCACATGGCAAGGTATAGATTTATAGAAATGGGTTAATTTAAGATACAAAAACAGTTAGCAAGAAGCCTGCCATGGCCATACAGTTTATAAGTAATATAAGCATTTGAGTAATTATTTTATAAGTGGATTGTGGGACTGCGGGGCTTGGTGGAACCTGGAGAGAAGCCCTCCAGCAACACTGCCTCCAACCTCAGTGGACTTCAACCATTGAGGTGCAAGCCACACCAGCTTAAACAGACTTCAGTTGCTCAGGTTCAGGCCACACCAATCAGATGAACAGAGATCCCCTGTTCTGTTCAAAGGCCAAGCTAACCAAAAGAAGGCCAACTCCCAACTTGGACAGAGACTCTCAACTAGATCAGAAGTCATACCCGCCACCAGAAATAGCCAACATCAAATTAAGTGGAGAGAAACTTAAGGCCATTCGACTAAAATCGGAGATAAAATAAGGCTTTCCACTCTGTATCTATTCAATATTGTACTTGAAGTTTTAGCTAGAGCAATAAGACAACTGAAGGAGATCAAGGGGATACAAATTGGAAAGGAAGAAGTCAAAGTATAGCTATCTGCAGATGATACAGTATACGTAAGTGACCCCAAAAATTCTGCCAGAGAACTCCTATAGCTAATAAACACCTTCAGTGAAGTGGCTGGATACAAATTTAACTCAAAAAAATCAGTAGCCCTCCTATATATAAATGATAAACAGGCCGAGAAAGAAATAAGGGAAACATCACACTTCACGATAACCACAAAAAATCATAGAATATCATGGTGTAACTCTAACCAAGCAAGTGGAAGACCTGCATGACAAGAACTTCAAGTCTTTGAAGAAAGAAATCGAAGAAGCTATCAGAAGATAGAAATATTCCCCGTGCTCATGTATTGGTAGGATTAACCTTGTAAAAATGGTCATCTTACCAAAATCAATCTATACATTCAATGCAATCCCCATTATAATTCTTTATAGATTTCAAAAGAATAATATTCAACTTTAGATAGAAAAATAAAAAACCCTGATTGCCAAAACAATAAAAGAACTTCTGGAGGTATCCCCATCTCTGATTTCAAGCTTTACTGCACAGCAATAATAAAAAACTGCATGGTATTGGCATAAAAACAGACAGGTTGATCAATGGAATCAAATCAAAGACCCAGAAGCAAATCCTCACAGCTATGGATGCTTGATTTCTGACAGAAAAGCCAAAATGGAAGAAAGAAAGCATCTTCAACAAATGGTGCTGATCTAACTGGATGCTGGCTTGTTGAAGAAGGCACATAGAAGCATATCTAACACCCTGCATGAAACTCAAGTCCAAGTGGATCAAAGACTTCAACATAAAACACTGAACCCAATATAAGAGGAAGTGGGGATAAACTTGAACACACAGTGTCACAGGAGACCACTTCCTCAAGAAAACACTGATAGCGCAGGCACTAAGATTGACAATTAATAAACGAGACCTCATGGATTGAACAGCTTCTGTAAGGCAAAGGACACTGTCAAAAGGACCAAACAGCAGCCTACAGGGTGGGAAAAGATCTTCACCAACCCCACATGTGACAGAGGGCTGATCTCCAAAATATGTAAAGAACTCCAGAAACTAGACATCAAAGAAATAATACTAATCCAATTAAAAATGGGCACAGATCTAAACAGAGAATTCTCTACAGAGGACTCTCAAATGGCTGAGAATTACTTAAATAAATATCCAACATCCTTTGCCATCAGGAAAGCACAAATCAAAACAACACTCCATGTTACACCTGTCGAATCAAAAGTACAAGTGAAAGCTCATGATGGAGAGGATATGAAGCAAGGTGAACACTTCTCCATCCCACCACAAGGCCACTTGCTCAACTATGTTCACAGAAGCTTTATTCATAATAGTCAGAAACTGAAAACAACATAGATGTCCCTCAACCAAAGAATGGATAAAGAAAATGTGGTAGATTTAAACAATGGAGTATTCCTCAGCTATTAAAAGCAGTAACATCAAGAATTTGCTGACAAATGGATGCAACTAGAAAATAATCGGACCCCAAAAGACAAAAATGGTATATACTCACTCATAAGTGAATATTAGCTATAAAGTAAAGGAGAACCAGACTACAATCCACAGCCCCAGAGAGGATAAGTAACAAGGATGGCTCTAGGGAGGGAGAGATGCATGAATCTCACTGTGAAGCAGAAATAGAATGGACATTGCCAGTGAGTGGAGGGCTGGAAGGGGGGATGTGATGGGAACAGGAGGATCAGACCAGAGGAAGATGGAGGAAGAGACAACTGACATCTAGGGGCATCTCTGGGATGAGCTAGAAACCTAGAGCAATGGAAACTCCCAGGAATCTATTAGGGTGACCTTAGCTAAGACTCCTAGTAGTGGGAGATATGGAGCCTGAACTGGCCATCTTCTCTAACCAGGCAAGACTTCCTGTGGAGGGATTGGGACACCAACCCAGTCACATAACCTCTGGCCTACAATTTGTCCTGCCTACAAGGTGTGCTGTGGTAAAGATGGCGCAGAAATTGTGGGAGGGGCCAACGAATGGCTGGCTTAGCAGGAGACCCATACCATGAGATGGAGCTCAGCCCTGAGGGCCAACACCCAGAGGCCAGATACCCCAGAGACCAGGATAGAACCAAACATGATTGGGGAAAACATTCAATGGAATGATTCCTAGTAATATTCTGCTATACTCATAGATTGGTGCCTAGTCCAATGTCATCAGAGCGGCTTCACCCAGCACCTGAAGGAAACAGATAAAGGAAACCACAGCTAAACATTAGGCAGGGCTACAGGAATCCTGCAAAAGAGGGAGAGGAAGGATCATAGGAGCCAGTGGGGTCAAGGGCACCACAAGAAAACCCATAGAACCAACTAACCTGTGGCTCACAGAGACTGAATGGACAATCAGGAAGTGTGCATGGGATTGACCTAGGCCATCTGTATATATGTTATAATTGTGTAACTGGGTCTTCTTGTGAGACTCCTGGCAGTGAGAACAGGGGCTGTCTCTTACTGTCTTGCCTGCTTTTATGACCTTTTCCTTGTTCCAGGTTGCCTCATCCAGTCTCAATAGAAAAGGTGGTGCCTAGTCTCACTGCAACTTGATATCATGACTGGCTGACACTCATGGGAGGCTAGAGTGGATGTCGGGGGGGGGGGGAGGAGAGGAGTTGAGAGGAGAGGAGGGAGGGGAAACTTTGGTTGGGATGTATAAACAAACAAACAAAAAAGTTCAATTGGATTCTTCTAGATGTGGGACGGACCATAAGCTATGCAGTTGAGATTGTATTTCTAAAGCAGAATGTGGGCAGAGAGGAGGAGGGCAGTTTGGGGTCAGAAAAGACCCCTGCAGGCCCTGCGGTAGCTAGCTCTTCCACGTGAGACAGGCATTAAGCCCTCAGTCTCCTCACACACACAAGAGGATAGCTTATGTAAAACTCACGACTCCAGTGAAGAGTAAGGCAGTGCTGTGTGCAAAAGGAACAGGGCAGCTGCAGGCTACATTTTCCCATGGAGCATTCCATTTGTCTGGATGAGAGGAACACCGAACAAGAAAGCAAGAGCCGTTTTCTTAGATTGGTGCAAAATAGAATATACAGTTTAATTATTCTATAGGACTTTACTTTGGTCTGATTTCATCAGTTTCAAAGACTTTGGTTTCAGATCATTGGAAATTTGCCTAACATTTTAGGTTGGATTAAGGATATGGCAAAATCAGAAATGCCAGTACAGAAAACAAAACTAAGTGCTTGGTTAAGATCAAAGTGGAATGCAGAAACATTAGATTTCAGCCTTTCTGAGGTGCATTACGTATGATCTAAGAATAGAAATGCATCCTTTGCACAAAAGTTCTCACATTTGACGAGAAGGTTTGGAAGTCACATGTCTAAGTCCCAGTGACATAGAAGGTTCAGCCTTTGGAGGACTCAGCATGTGTGATCTTTGGAAGCTGGTCTGGGTACATCAATTGTATGAAAGCCAAAGCTGAAGGAAGAAGCCACAGTGGATAACAGTATTTGTTTTAACACAGTCTTGGGTCCTTTTCCCCATGGCTTCACCAGACATAAACACATCAGGCAAAAGAGCTGCAGACTAAAAGAAGTTCTGTTGTGCTTAAGTTCCTGAATAAATGCCAGAAAACACATTGTTTAGAGATATCATTAAAATTCATACATTTAAATGTTAATGTTTTAAGCATACCTTATGCCAGAGGGAAAAGGCTGTATTTGCTATTTGTTTCCAATATGTAAATTTTAAATTTACATAATTATATCCTAATATTTTGCTTATAAAAAGTAGAATTAATGTTAGAAAATTCTTTTATGCCTACATTGCATATTTATAAGCAGTTTAACACCGGCCCCCTCAAGAAACTTCTGGACATAGAGCCACTACAGTGCCTCCCATCAGGAACTCCAGCTGTAATTTCCACTTGACGTGCTACTTTAGGAGTAAGTACAGCAGTGTCTACCTCTCCACAATTCATGTATCCTCACAGATAGAATCACATTCACAGTCTTAAATTTCTTTCTTCAAATAAAATGCTACTTTACATAAACTGACTTTTATTTTACATATTTTAAATACTACTTTATATATTTAACTTAATAGTTCCTGAATGAGTTAGTCATCATTTGAAAAGGCTATTGTTCTGTTATTGATCTTACCTTCCACAGTAAAACTGAAAAGCAAGATTTTTGTGGAACTTTAAGGGAAGTTTCTTGCCAAAATTAGCCAGTTTTGCCATAAAGAAAACAAACTCCATAAAGAGTTTCTCCAGTGTTCTCCACTTTCTCAGGAGTAGACTGGTGCTGCCAGGAGCAGATGAGTCTCACTGTTATGAAAAGTCTAAATTATTAAAACATTTTAAATGCCATATTTAGGACTTTGAAGTATTTGAAGGTTACCTATCTTTTTTTTTTTGTACTGTAAAGTTTATAAAATTGGCGCAAAACATTGTAATAATGTTACAATACCAGTTTTAAGAGTTCAGTGACTAATGGGGAGCCGATGGGATACATGCAGAACTGTGAAAGCAATCTCACTTAGCCAGCTGTACACGTAGACTGTAAATCTACATTCAGATCATTTCTGAACTAAGACTATCATCTCAGTTTATCTGTTGAGGTCAACCAGGAAACCCTAGAATATACCTTGATTTTTGCAAAAAAACAAAATAGGGGGAGGGGTTTCTTCAGCATTTCAGTCCACGAGTAACAGTATCCTAACAGGCAAAGTGTTCTCTCACTGTCAACATAGAATGAACTGCTGCTGGAGGTCAACTTGGGCTTTAATTTGCATTAGCACTTACATGCATAGTAGTCCAAGTTGTTGACCTCATGACTTTAAAAAGTAACTCTAAAAAAGTAAAATGGCCCTTCTTGGAAGACTAAAGAAAGACATCCAGCCACAGTTGTAAAAAGTCTCATCAAAACAATATACTCTTTTATGAATTACGCCTCAATTAAAAAAACAAAAGTAGCCCCAAATAAGATGCAGCTCTGAAAAAGAAAATATAACTTAAGATATTTGAAAAAAACAAGGTGAATACAGGTTCAAAAGTAATTAAGATATATTTTCTTAAGGCTATCTAGAATTAGGCTTTAAAGAATTCTACCATTTCAAGTTTACCACTAGTTACTAGATACCTATTTACAAACAAGATGTTCACCTTTTTTGTTCCTTTATCAAGAGAAAAATCTACCTTCAGACTATGAGGGTGGTGATGGGAAGGGACTAGAAAACAAGATTCAAACAATCCCATGCAAATATCACATTTTTCAAATGGAAGAACTCCAAACTGCACTAGAAGTTCCAATCACTAAGACACTTTCCATTGAAATGATTTAAGTACAACTACATGGCACCAAGGTTTAGGCCTAATATAGGCCTGACAACCAAGTCCTTGTTTTCTGGAAGAAAGGCCTCAAAAGTCCCACTCAATTCCATATAACAATACTCCAAAGATCAATTAGGTTTTCCTTTCCTTAATATTTTTGTTTTTGACTTCTAATCCTAAAGACTAGATTAAAACTTAGCTCATTTCCCAGAAGGTATTGCTTCCCTTTGCTCTATGAAAGATTCCACCAAGACCTCTTCCTCAAAACCATCTAGCCCCCAGCCTCCAGCCTTTGCTTGTGATGCATCTTTCTCAACATCCTGAAAAGGTAATGTAGGTAAAATATGCTCATAAACATTAAAACTAGTTGTTAGAAAGACGTAACTAGCTTTATAATTTAAGTTTTAAAGCATAAATACTTGCAACTTAATCTGCACTGACAATGATTGTCGAAGCCTAGAATTCAACATTTACAAATTCTCATTCACATACACAAAACACACTATTATCACACAACTGTGTCTTGAGAGAATCTTCTGCTTTTTAAATCTTTGGCCTCCCAGTCAATCCCAAGTTTAACCACCTTTTCCGAGTTCTGGTAGTTACCTGGACCACTGAGGCATTGCCACAAGACTTCTTCTCTTTTGAAACATCCTTTTTCTCCAGATATTAGGATAGCTACACCAGCTTGTTTCTTCTGTGGTGTATGTTGGTGTGGGATTATCTATTGCTTGATTTTTCATGGATGTGTTTAGCTTCTTTGGGTTGAATTTTCCCTTCTAGTGCTTTCTGTAGGGCTGGGTTTGTAGACAGGTATTGATTAAATCTGGTTTTATCCTGGAATATTTTGTTTACTCCGCCTATGGTGATTAAGAGTTTTGCTGGGTATAATAGTCTGGGTTGGCATCCGTGGTCTCTTAGTGTCTGCATGAGATTTGTCCATGATCTTCTAGCTTTCATAGTCTCTATTGAGTAGTCTGGTGTTATTCTGATGGGTTTACCTTTATATGTTACTTGGTCTTTTTCCTTTGCGGCTCTTAATATTTTTTCTTTGTTCTGTGTGTTTAGTGTTTTGATTATTATGTGGCGAGGGGACTTTTTTTTTGGATCCAGCCTATTCGGTGTTCTGAAGGCTTCTTGTATCTTCATAGGTATTTCTTTCTTTAGGTTAGGAAAGTTTTCTTCTATGATTTTGTTGAATATATTTTCTGTGCCTTTGAGTTGGTATTCTTCTCCTTCTTCTATCCCTATTATTCTTAGGTTTGGTCTTTTCATGGTGTCCCAAATTTCCTGGACGTTTTGTGTTATGACTTTTTTGTCTTTAGTGTTTTCTTTGACTGACGAATCTATTTTCTCTATTGTGTCTTCAGTGTCAGAGATTCTCTGTTCCATCTCTTGCAATCAGTTGGTTATGCTTGTTTCTGTAGTTCCTGTTCGTTTAGTCAGGATTTCTATTTCCAGCATTCCCTCAGCATGTGTTTTCTTTATTGTCTCAAATTCATTTTTCAGATCTTGGAATGTTTCTTTCATCTGTTTAATTGCTTTTTCTTGGCTTGATTTGATTTCTTCCCATTTTTTGTTCGTTTTTTCTTCCATTTCTTTAAGGGAGTTTTTAATTTCCTCTCTAATGGAGTTTTTCATTTCCTCTTTAAGGGAAGTTTTTATTTCCTCTTTAAGAGAGTTTTTCATTTCCTCTTTAAGGAAAGTTTTTATTTCCTCTTTAAGGTAGTTTTTCATTTCCTCTTTAAGGAAAGTTTTTATTTCCTCATTGAGGGAATGTTTTATTTCTTCTTTAAGGGCCTCTATCATCTTCTTAAAGTCATTTTTAGGGTTGATTTCTTCTGTTTCTTCTGTCATGGTATGTTTAGGTCTTGCAGGTGTAGAATCACTAGGTTCTGATGTTGCCATATAGGTCTTTATGTTGTTGCCTGTATTTTTGCACTGGCGTCTACTCATCTTTTCCTCTGTGCGGTGCAGGTGGTGTCTGTGTCTGAGAGTGCCTCTCTTGTTCTAATTTTTAGTCTTGGTTTAGTAGGGGTTCTTGGTTAAATTGGTGCTATTGGGCTGTTTCTTCAGGGACAGCTGATTTCAGTTGGTGAATTATATACTTATGATTCTGGTGATCTGGTTTGGTGATTGGGTAGCGCCTTCTTCTGTGTTCCCAGGTCACATTTTGTTCATTTGTCAACTCCTCAGCTGATCTTGTTTCTTCAGACTTCAAACTGTAGGCATCTGAATCCTCTCCCAGATGGGTTTCAGCTGAGCAGGGTAGTCTCACCAACACCTCCAAGTTGTTGGGTTTCACAGGATCAGTAGTTGGGCCCTGGGTTGTCCCCAGACGGAGTGTCCAGACTCACCTGGTTCCGACCCACGGAGATATCCTCTTCCCCAGGTGTTGGGGCTAGGGGCGTCCCCGTTCCAAGCTGTGTCCGCCCCTCTCCGTCCCCGGGCCTGTCCACCCCTGTGGCCCACCGCCACAGGCCCACCTGCGTCCACTTGTCTCCGCGGCTGGGCCTGTATGTCCCTGTCAGCTGCCGCTGGGACTGTCTGCCTCTGAGGGCGGCCAATGGGCCTGTATGTCTCTGCCAGCTGCCACCAAGAGCCTACCTACCTCTGCCTGTCACTGCTGCCGGGCCCATCCACCTCTGCGGGCTGCCACCGGGCCTGTATGTCTCTGCCGGTTGCCGCTGGGCCTGTATGTCCCTGTCGGCCGCTGCCACCGGGCCCTTCCACCTCCTCGAGTCGCCGACCTGCGTCTGCCTGTCTCCGTCGCATGGCCTGTCCACCTCTGTGGGTCGCCGCCAGGCCTGAATGTCTCTGTCGGCCGCTGCCGCCGGTCCTGTCCACCTCCGACTGCTTATCTCTGCCGCAGGGCCTGTCCACCTCTGTGGGCCGCCGCTGGGCCTGGATGTCTCCACCTAAATGTCCCTGTCAGCCACTGCCGCTGGACCCGTCTACCTCCGCGGGCCGCTGCCACAGGCCTACCTGCGTCTCGAAGGTTACCTATCTTAAATTTATCTATGTATACCTAGAAAACCTAACTAACATAACTATAAGTTTAATTATTATGGATGACTATTAATCTGTATTTTTAATTATACATTACATTTTTAAATGAGCTGTATAAACATAATATCTTAAACAAGAGTTGAAATATACATACAGTATAACAAAATTAACTTTAAATTTTTATCAATAAAATAAAATCCATATCAATGTAAAATATGTAAGAGTAACAGTTGTTTTTTAGATTAAAGTAGATTCAATAATCTACCATTTTATCCTATCATTTCTATATCCTCCCTTTTTCTCCTCAGAACAAGATCTATGAATGTAATCTCCTTTGTTTAGGTTTTTTCATAACCATTATCCATAACAACTTATAACCAACCCCTCTAAATAATGACAAATATCTATAATTTACTTTGGGAAATATGGGTGCAATTCTCTAGACTCCTTCCTGCTAATTAGGGCACTGAATCTTTGAGAGACCCTAAAAAAGTCAGGATAATTGTGAAGTCTTGGCTGGAGTATTTTGTGAGGCTGCATCATCGCAGTCAGTGGCCTTGAAGCTGTTCTGATGCTGAATCACATGGGCTGTCCATTCTGATTGGTGTCTTGTCCCCTTGTTCTGAAAATACATAAACTTTTAAAGGTAACATACACATCTGTATTAGTACAAATATAAACTATGCATTGTATACAAGCCAACCAAAGATAATTTTCTGTTTTATTTTTGAGCAGATAAAAATATACATTACATGTCTTGTAGTTACTTTAGGTTTATTTTCCCATGTCTGTAGTCAGGATTTCAGGAAGTCTTCCTTGATCAAACCTGATTTTTCTTAACCTGGAATGAAATCTCCAGCTTCTCATTTTCTGTGGAAATAAAAGCAGAACCTCTTTCCCAAAGTAACATATCCAATTTAGCAGCTTTTATAATCAAATGTCTCTTAGCAGTTAGCTCATTAACAGTCAAAAATCCAAACAAACACAATAATATATATAATCCAGACTCTCTGTGTATTTTTCATCTTTATGTGGCTTATTTTCTTTATATTACTTTACTCCCCTTTTAAGGACTTTATTTTATTATTTTTAATTTAAGGCAATGTATATTCTTTCTCTTCTCTCTCTCTCAATCCTACCCACATTTTTAAAACATATTGTGACCCATTTAGAGGCCTTTTTGACTGAATCTGTTCTCACTGTGTATCTTTGACCCTTTTTGTCTGTATAAGCAGAAACCCTAAATCTGCCACGCAGTGTACACTTGTACCACGGCTTGTGTAACCCTGCAGGAACCCACCACACTGTAGCTTAAGCCCACACACCACAGCTTCTCTGTACCACGGCCCCCATGAGAGACAGAACTAGGAAAGTGTTTTGGGCTCCATTTTTGTGAGCTTTCTCAGGCTTCATGTGGATGTATTGCAGCATGTTGGAGTGCCATATATAGGGGGAAATTTCTGTCCCACCAGCAATTTGCAAACACCCAGCAGCTGATTCCCAAATTACCACAAAGGGGCTTATATTACTTATAAATGTTCAACTGGTAGCTCAGGCTTATTACTAACTAGCTTTTACACTTAAATTAACCCATAATTCTTACTTATGTTTAGCCAGGTGGTTTGGTACCTTTTTTCAGTATGACATTCTCATCTTGCTTCCTCTGCATCTGGCTGGTGACTCTTGACTCCACCCTTCCTCTTCCCAGCATTCTTAGTTGGGTTGTCCCATCTATACTTCCTGTCTGGCTACTGGCCAATCAGCATTTTATTAAACCAATTCGAGTAACAAATCTTCACAGTGTACAAGAGGATTACTCCACAGCAGTCTTCCTTCATTGTCTGTTCATCTTCTGTCTTGTGGAGGAAGCACCCTGACTGTGACAAAGCCTCTTCCTGGTAAACACTGTGTACACAGTCTCAGAGAGCCTATCTCCCCCGACACACCACTGTTTCCTGGGCACAGTTTGGAAGAGAAAACATGTCTATTTGTTCTTGCTGTGCTTCACAACAGAGACATTTTTGTAATATGATAATTTTGGGTTCCCTGATTTCTTTTTCTATACATATTTCCTCTTCTGCAGCACACTTTTATGACAGAGATGATTTTTTTCTCAGCCTCCTCCTTGTCCCTCTCTGTGAAAGTTCCTGCAATCTGCCAGTGCTGAGGGCAGAATGTGAAGAGGATGAGGATGTAGTTTATACCTTCAAGTTCACACACATGGCCAGGGTCTGCTTTGGATCTGGGTGGGACTGACGGGAGAGAAAATAAGAGAATCAATTGTAAAAAGCTATAATAACTCATCAAATGAATATATTTTCTAATACAATAAACAAGGATTAACTGCAAGAGCTACCAGTTTTCTCTAAAAAACAGTACTCTAATGTCAGGTTGTGCTATTTTTCAAATTTCACATTTTCACACTTGTTATTTGAAAACCAAGTCTCTCTGCCCATTGTATAATGGGTGCTTAGGTGGAAAGCCTTAAGTCTAATCATCATAGAGGGTAGGGAATTGAGAAGGAGTGCGGGTGAGGACTACAGGAGAAGACAAAGGACATTCAAATTCTCCTACTCACCTCTGCAGGCAGCTCCTGTCAGTCTGATCCGTTCATAGCTTGCAATAAGGTTAACAATGTGAAATAAGTTCCTGTGTTCGGGAATCCATGTACACATTAAGGCAAAATATGTATGTCAAAATTTCATTACTTCAAAAGCAAATTTTTTATGAGGAATTTAGAATGCTAAACAACTTAAGAAAATTATGTTTTCCCCTTTTCTCTACATGAGTAGTTTTTATATATAGTCAAGTTGTTGCTGAGATACCCTGGCTTCCTGGAGACTTATAAAAGAAGAGAAAAATCCATGAGCATTATTTGGAATTGCATGCATACTGTCTTAAGTTGGGTGCCCCCATCATTTGGACCAATGCTCCTAAAATTCAGCCATGCTTATTACACTGGCCACAACTATGTAAGAATAATAATTATAATAAATATACTAAATTTGATAACATTACTAAGTTATATACATGCACATTCCCCCAAATATACAGAAAAATTGTGTAGTTATTAATATATAAATAATAAAATACCCATATTAATAAAAAGCACTGTTTATTTACCTAGTGCATGCTGTAGTCATCTTTCCTTCCTCTTTACCTCTCTTCTCTCTACTTGGCTTCTGTCACCCCTTCTCTTCTTGAAAGTTGTAGCTGTTTTTTTTTTTTTTCACTTCAGATGGTTCTTTCAATATTCTCTACCTAGACTAGTCAGTATCTGGCCTGATACCACCAGTTCATCTAAAAATCAAAATGTCTAGAGCACAGCTCACATCCCTTCCCTTTCTTTCTCTAATTATCATTTAAAAACAAAGAAAATGATGTCATAACCATGCTCTGTAGCCCCAGCCCAGCCAGACACCCTAGGGGCTGCACAAGTTTCTCCTGTGTCTCTCTGAGCAGCACTCTCTGTTTTGATATCTCACTCCTTGGATGGACTTTGCAGATTTCCTGACTAGACAGATTCCTTTCTCATACCCTCACAGTAGTGTTTCATTCTTCTGCTGTTTTCCACTCATTCAGCGGGCATTCTCGGGGAGATCTTCACCACTCAGAACTCTTCCTCTTTTCCTTGAGCACCCTGTGTCTCTGCTGTCACTTCTGCAGCATCAACATGCCTTCCTTCCTTCTCTCTGCCATGCAAATACTGTCTTGTCTCTCCCACTGGAAGATGTCCTCTGGTTTTGCAGGAGGAAAATAGCCTGTCTCTCACACATGGGGACGGGGAGAGTGGTTATAATCTTAGCAATCCTAATGGACAACTGATCCAAAATTAGAAATAAAACATCATATCGGGCACTCTTCCCTTCTTCAGCAAAACCTCTAAATAGAACATCTTTGGGCAGTGACTATCTGATTCTCTTCCTTCTTTCTCTACACTAAGGAAAGATGAGGGTGTGTCATCCTACACCTAGGCATAATTATTTAAGTTTCTTGAAGAGTCCTTGTAAAGGGGTGCTGAGGGGAGGCTTTGGTGACAGCATATTTTGGATATCGAAAGAAATTTAGCTAAATCCATAAAATACTCCCCACTCTACCCACAGGGAGTCCCTCCCTTAAAATTACCCATAAGTGGCTGAAATGGTGTGGTGAAGAGAGATGAGGTAGACCCACACTAATATTTCAGGTTGCCTTGCTCAGCCTTAATACAAAGGAAGGTGCTTAATTTTACTGTAACTTGATAGGCCATGTTTTGTGGCTATCTTTGTGAGGTTGCACTTATCTGAATAAAAATGGAGGAGAAGTGGATGAGGAGTGGGGCGGAGGGTCAGGAGGGAGAGAAAACTGCAGTCAGGATGGAAAATCAATTAATTAATTAAAAATATTGCCACTTTACATTTTATCTATCTACTGCTATTTTTTTCTAGAAAAACATTAGAAGAATTATAGGTGTATGTCTTCTTTTTCCTCTGAATTTTCCAGTATGGATTTCTAAAATCAAGACATTCCCTTATATAAGCCTATTGTAAATTTTCAAAACAGAAAATTAACATTATTATGTAGCAGATACTTCATTCAGATTTTCTTAGATATCCTACCAGCGCCTTCTGGAGCTCAGTGCAATCCAGGACTATTCCTTGTATATGCTGGGCCATCGTTGTACCTGCCCTCGACATCTGACAGATCTGGGTCACTGTTTTCCATGGCCATCATCTATTTGGTTGACTTCTGTCCCATTGCTTATCCTTATATGAGTTCTGTGTCCTGCTAAGTCCACCCAGGCTTTTCCGAAGTATAGCCTTCTTGGCTGTGTTCTTTAACACAGGGTTGAGCAAATTTCCTGCCTTCTCCCTTCTATATGATGAGTGCTTTGGCTCTATGTTTCACAAAAATTTTCTTGTGAAGTGGAACTATAACACCTTTCCTCTAGTCCATGTGTTTCAACCCTACCTGCACATCTCCGTCCTCTGGAAAGAGGGGTTTTCAACTCATCCACAGTTCTATAGTCTATATGAAGGAAAAGATAAAATCTTAATTAATTATTTTCTATTCTTAGTTTGTATTGTTGGACTTTATCCTCTAAGGATTTGATAAATATAATAAAGCAGGGCTCGTGTGTGTGTGTGTGTGTGTGTGTGTGTGTGTGTGTGTGTGTGTACAAACCTGTAAGGATGTACCTACTAAGGTCAGAATGGAGTGTCAGATCTGATAAAATCAGAATTAAAAGTGGTTGTGACCTACACAGTGGATGTGAGAAATGGGTATTGAACCAAGTCTTCTGAAAGGGCAGCAAGCATTCAATCACAGGGTCATCTCTCTGGGCCTCAGCGTTCATTTTCATGAGAAACATACAACTTAGGAGCTTGGCTCAGAAAGTACAAATGCTTCTTGCAGAAGCCTGAGGACCAGAGTTTAGACCCCCCGCCCCCATCGCACATGTAAATGCCAGGAAGGCATGTTCATGGTGATACATCTGTAATTCCAAGACATAGGAAGTGGAGACATGGGTTTTTCCCAGGGCAAGTATTCTAACTCCATTAGCCAAATCAACAAACTCTATGTTCAAGTGAAAGAACCTGCCATAAAGTATAAGGTATAGAGTCATCTACGGAGACAACCACCTTTAATCTATGGCCTCTCAATACATATGCATGTGCAGCCACATAAACAAACATGCACACACAGACACACATCACTATACATACATAAGCATACATATGTCCTCCATCCAGCCCAGCACATTCTCTGAAACTCTGAATTCCCTCTCTTCCTTTCAAACTGATGCTCTTCCTGGAAAAGAAGAATACAAGGATGTGAATATCTACATAGTTACTTCATCCCAGTGTGGGAAGTCTATAACACAGTATTTGCTAGTCTAGCCTGTACTGTTCACAGCCTGATCAAGGCCCCTTTTCACTTCAGGGTTTTGTTTTGTTTTGATGAATGCAGGCTTTCAGGGCGTTGCACTAGCCTATGCCCATTTTCACAGGGCTCGACCCTTGATTGCTCTCCTAGTTGCAGTGCTTCTCATCTTTCCATACTGTGAGGTGTTGGGGAAGAGGAGACATCCTGGGGTAGAATTTCAGGCCACCATCTTAAGCAGACCATCATTGTTTATCTACGTGTCTGTCTCTGATGTTGATCCCCCATACATGGTATCTATTCACTGAGTATCCAGAAGTATCTTTGCAATGACTGCTTGTTTTTAAAGTGATAGAACATGACAGAGAAGGGCTCTAGGAAGTTTGATACAACAGAGTCAACATTGTGTCTCCTTCTTCAAGGTGCATTTTGCCAGGTGACTGAGCATCAAGAGCTTAGGACAAAAGTCTCTATATTATTTAATTTTTCATGGCCTCATCTCAGCTTTCCCCATCTGTATCCTAATTATTCATCTCTCAGACTAGTACATGGAGAGTAGCACTCCCAAACTCTACTGAGTTAGTTACTCAGAATCCTTTTACTCAGTAATTCCAGGCACATCTTTTCATCCTTCCTAGAAAGACCTCTTAGAATTCACAGTGCTACCCTGCCAACCAAAACAAATCAAAACACTTTCAGTACCTGAAAATTATGGAAAAACAGCCAACTCTCTTATTTAAAAAAAAAAAAAAAAGAACAAAGTACTTTCTGAGAAGGTTAAAATAATAACAAAAGTTATTCGGCTCCAAGTCTGTAGCCCCAGTGCTCTTTGTAAAGTATTACTCATTGTCACAGCATGTTCCATTGCAGGGAAGGAAAACTACTTGTTCTTTTCCTGCTTAGTTTTGTGGCCAATAAAACCAAATGGCCTTAAGTTTTCACTGATGGACACACAGGCAGTGTGGGCCTGGAGCTCATTTCTCATTTGGACAGCGTGTAGAGCCTCTGCCATCCATTCCTCTTGACCAGAAAACTAGGCTTGCATTCATCTCAGCATCCTGTCCTTTGGGTAAACTCTTTCTGAGGGATTTTTAATTTTAACTTTTATTCAGCTCTGAAATTCTATTATCCTTTCTTTTTGGTGGCTTTTTAACAATATTATGTTCTTATATGGATTCAAAATCTTTTACTAAGGAATCCTGTTAAAATTGGAGGAATGAATAAACATGAGACCTGTAGAAGAAAAAAGATAGATGCCAAACACATATAGAGAAGTGTTTTATACTGCTTAAAAATGTTAAGGGGTCAATAAATCCAACTCTAAACTATAGACAATGGTTATAACAAAGCAAGGCAGTAACCATGATAAACTTACTGGACCATAATAATTAAGCACAAACAGATGGACTGATTCAACAATTTTTTTACAGTTCAGAAATCATTTTTTAGTTACTTGTAATGAAAGTATCCAATACATAAAAAGAAAGAATAAAAAATTGGAATAGGATGAAATAAAATGTAAAATGGATTGTGGTTACTAATAAGCAAGACAATGGTCTGGCAAGCATGTCCACATTGCAGCTCCAGAACCTATGGATACATTCCCCTCTGTGACAGGCTAAGTTCTCAATTCCCACTGAGGGCCTTGAGATGAGGAGATTACTATGGATTGTCTTTACATGATCAATATGATTACAATCTCTTATAGGAGGAAGCAAAGGACCAACAGAGAAGAGGCAATGTGTTGGATGCAGCCATAAAAATAATGTCATTAGCTGCCAGAGTTGGAAGAAGCAAAAACTAATTCTTTGCTAGAACTTCCAGAAGGAATCAGTCCTGCTAACACCTAATTTGACTCTCTTGGGACTGATTTTTAACTTCTGATCTCAAGATAAAAACCTGTGTTTAAACTACTTAGTTTGTGAGACCATACAACGCACCTGCAGGACACTAATGGATGATCTGATTACATTACAAAAAGGCCCATACAAAACATGGGAACAAACTAAACATACATGATAGTACATTTAAAAGTGAAGTGCTTTCTTGTTTTTCTCTTTAAATACAAGATGAAACTATTTCTCATTATTATACTGAGGGTTTTGGTTTCTCCAGCCTTCAGAATGGTATCTTATGACTGTTCAAAGTTCTGTGCATCGATACACACAAGTGTGAAATTCTCCATGGCCCTCTGCAACATAAATTAATTTTGCTTTTTTAATAACACCACAGATGTAATTACATCTTATTGGCTTTATAAAATAAAGCCCCATGATTGTAAAACCAGGGATGTTATTTGAAATGTTAGTCTCTGTGCTCAAGATGTTCTCTACATCAAGGAAAAGCTACCAATTAATTCCCAGAGAGTTTTCATACCTGAAAATTAACCCAATTTGTTTTGCAAATTTATCTTATGCAAATTACAAAATCAATTACTAAATTAGAAAGTATTTTCTGAAAAGATTAAAGATTGCCTACAGTGGTCAGTTTTTCCTGTGTCTCTCATTGCAAAGATATGCATTTATTTGTCTCTCTAGGAGACCAGGTACTTAACAAATGCCTTACAATAGGATATATTAAAATATTTGTCTGATGTGGGAAAATGCCTATTATAACAGTGTTTTCTCTCTTTCTTGGATACAGGCTTTTTTGCAGAGTTCTGTGGGTAGATGTCATGGTCAAGTGTGTGGATTCTGAAGGTAGACCACTTGGACTGAATCCTTCTTTGTCACTTCTGCAAGAAAACAAAGGGAGTGATGAAATAACTCAAATGATTGTTTTGAGAGATAAACAAGTTAAAACAATCAAGTGTTTATGAGCAGAATGAAGTTTTACACTAATAATTGCTCATTAGCTATTATTAAAATCACAAAAATAGAGTAATAGGCATCTCACACACACAGGCACAGCCACCATTTTATAGTCATCTAACACTCATTAAGATGTGTTATAGTCTAGGCACCATTTATAAAACCAGTATCTTTCTGCTCTAGATCATGACTTGTTGGAGCTCAGTAAGTCCTATGACTGTGCATATATTACATACATGAAACACTACCACCCACCAAAGTTTACCAGCAAGAAGTCAGGAGCAAGCCTGATTTCCCAAAAGAAAAAGTACATACCATGTTCCAAAACAAGGAAGGTTCATCCCATACCTGACTAGAAGTTCTGTAGTCTAAAGTTTCTCTGTGTCCAGCTTAGCCCTGTGGTAGGAATGGATCTCTCCCATCCATGGGTCCCACAGGCGCTTATAAAATAATTACTCAGAGGCTCATATTAATTACCAATTGTATGGCCTATGGCAAGCTTCTTGCTAGCTAACTCTTTCATCTTAAATTAACCTATTACTATTAATCTATGTATCACTACATATTCAGTGACTTTACCTTCATTCCATTACATGTTTCTCCTTGGGCAGCAGGCTGGCATCTGCCTAGACTCTGCCGCCTTTCTCTTTCCCATCTCTCTCCTTGGATTTCCCATCTGCCTCTAAGCTGCCTTCCCATAGGCCAAAGCGGCTTATTTATTAACCAATGGGAACAACATATATTCACAGGGTAGAGAAAGACACCCCCCAGCAAAGCTCAAAAGCCATAGAGTCACAAATATTTCTTATAGGATGCAGAGGGAAGTTTTAAAATGGAAAATACAGTCAATACCTTGGCAAAAGAAGCTAATCAGGATGCAGAGCAAAAGCTAGCATTGTAACACCCCATAGCTAGTGGATGCTCAGTGTGGGATGAGCTAATGAGCAGCATGCTGAGCAATCAAAGGAAAATAGAGAAAAGGAAGAAGGTAAATGAATGGCCAACTCTTGGGTTACAACACCTTCAAAGGATACAGCCTGTTCAAGAGGAGCTTAGTGTTCAAGTACACCAGCATTTGTTGATATCATTTCCAGTTAGATTTCAGGCATCTATCATTTTTAGTTGTTGTGAGGTCTTGGAGCCATCCATGTCCACTCCATATTCTTTGCTTTTAAATTGCTCATCATTCAGTCTAGAGCAGTCCATGGATCTCCTGACTCGGCAATGTTCTTGCTGCACTTGCATAGCACAAACTACTCTAGACAATCTTCATGCCTGGTATTCTTTCTACATACCTATAAGAATCCTTTCTGAGATCTACTTTTTTCGCACTGACGTCAGATAGAGTAAAAACAAACATCAGAGGATACTGTGGCCGACTTCTGTCTCCTCACATAAATTCACTTCTTTTTAGTGGTACAGCTTTCAGATTTACCCTGATGAGTAAGTAAGTAGAGTGTATCATCCCATATCCTCTAGAGGCAGGTGTCACCACGTAATTTATTGACTAAGGGACTGTGAGGACCTGTCTTTTCCACCTATGGCGGCTGTCTTTTTTAAGTGGAATAGCTGGTCAAAGGAGATGGTAAAGGTGCTAGCACATGCAAATATGATAATCTGAGTTCAATCCCAGAATGTCCAGGAAAAAAGCCAGCGGTGGTTACTGCATCTGTAATCTCAAATGGAAGTTGAGAAAGAAGAATCTTCCTGCCTAGGTAAGCTGGAGTATAAAGTATAGCAACAGGAACAACAGTGAGGTCCTGCCTCAGAAAGTGGAAGAGGAGAGCTGCCTCTTGAAAGTTATCTCCTGATGCCCATGTGTGCCCGCGCGCGCGCACACACACACACACACACACACACACACACACACACACACACACACTAAATCATATAGTCACAATCCCTTTGTTCTTTCTCTTCCTGGTTTGCAGTGTATGAGAATGGGGCTAGTGAGTCACCTCCAAGAATGATGCAGACAACGATGCTGTGCCAGGGAAAAAAGGAAGAAGAAAGAACCTTTAACTCCTACTGACGTGACCCATCTACGGAGAGCCCCTTCTGCCCCGCTCCCCCTTCCTTCCTGAAGGGAATGTACTTGTTTGTAGGTCTTTTCTGGTTGCTTCGCTGTTCAATAACTCTATGTCATAGCCAGAAGTAGGCTGCTAAAGAACTTGACAAAAGACACTGACTAAATACTTTTGCTGTGGGCACCAAGGAAGTAGATACTGTAGCCTGTGAAGTCACTAATATTTAGCAGGGTACAGCAAGACATGTCAAGTGTTTATTTTTAGTAAGTCAGAAGATAATCCTCATGCCAACCAAGCCTGCATCTATATAAAAAGAGTGGGAAAGGTCATATAATTGATTAATGTACTAGTTTTAATACAGAATTATAGAAAGAAAGTGAACTTAATAAACAATTAGCTGTTGACAAGCAGAGGTAGAAAGACAAGAGCGCTGCGTAGGCAGATGCTCCTCCACTCCAGTCTGTTGTTTGAAAGTCCCATAGTATAGGACTTCACTGTGCTGCCAACTGATTTTGAATCCAAAACAGCAAGAAACAATGATTATTTTTAGCCAGGCTTTGGTGGCTTGGTTACAAAAATCAGATTGTCTTATTTGAAAGCTTGAGATTCATTGTATTCATTTTTTCTCCACATGCTTCCATTAAAATTAGGTTGAGCCGACTTTGTAAAATCTGTTTAATACATGAATAAATAGATTTGTGTAGATTAAATGTGGCTTTGAGTAGTCATCAGAGATGTATCAAGAGCCAAGTTTAAATACTTTCAAAGAAACCACATTTAGTTAAAGCATACTGGAATTTTGCTGATGTTTTAAAACCATTAATCCTAAAACAAATCCCCAGTCCCTAAAATATTACCATTAAGATATTTATATTTCAAATCATAGGAAAATAAAAAATAGGGCATCAGGGTTCTTGATGTGGCAAAAAGATGTTCACCTGTCCTTCAGAGCATTAAGCAAGACATAAGTTATTGATGGGCACCTGAGACACTGTATTCTTTTCTGTGGATTTCAACAGGTGCAGACTGGGGGAAGCACCACTATGATGCAGTGACAGGTCTGCCACCTGACCCCTACTTTGGAAGACTTCAAAATCATTAATCCAAATGTTTTAGATATTTTCAGAATATTTTGTTTCATTTCTTTCACCTTGGGTGATGTCAGTAGTTTTTCATTTTCAAGAATTGTGCCATTTCATCTAAATGGTCAAATCTGTATGCATAAAGTTGAAATTGTCCCTCAAAATCTTTCATGTATTGGGGGTAATGTTATTCTTATTTTTCTTCCTGGTATTGATATTGTATCATATCTCTCACTTTTAAAATCTTTCAGCCATTTTGATAATAAAATTTATTAATTCTATTGACTGAATATTGGAAAATAATTTTTACCTTGGTATGTAGCTATCTAGATTATGTTCGAGTCCTTCAAATGTGGGTGATTTCAGTGTCAATTCCATTTTAAAGCCCATTGTAATAGTGTTAATTATTCCCAGTCTGTCTGGGACCAGAGATTCTGCTTGGCCCATTAAATCAGTTCAGTTCTCAGCATCTTTGCCATGCTCACTAAGTTTAGTTTCATACATATGCAGTCCAGAAGAAAGCTCAGGAGCAGTTGAGCAAATTCATGAGCTGTCTCTCACTAGGTGATCTTGGGCACTTCCCAGTACCTGCAGCTCCCCTTTGTTCAGCCTTTCTGGCCTGCCACACATCTACTGTTGTGCCTGAATCTGAGGCCAAGTACTGTCAGGAGAGGGAAAGAAGAAAACCTGAAAATTCCTGCCTACCTCCTGGACTCACCACCCAGTCAATCCTAGAAAAAGTTTCCTTTCCAACCATTTTCACTTCCTTGAGCTTCATTTCCAGAAGATCATAGGAAGTGTTTATGGTTCTCATCTTGCTCACTTTTTTCATGTAGTAAACATGTAGTACTTTAACAATAATATGTAACGAAACTAGACTACTAACAGGACAACCCTTTCTATAAAGAGCACCCAATAAACTGATAAAAATGAGATACATACAATGGAAGGTCAAGTTAGAAAGTGCAGAGCTTGAAAGCTGGTGTTTATAAAAGCAAATGGAGTGGAAATCAAGGCAAGTTTCATAGCAAAGGGTGAATTTGAGCAATGTATTAAAGGTTAAAAAATGGGAAAGGATATTTTACAATGAAAGGAGTTGGAGCCAGGCTGAAGAGGTGTGAAAGACTGCAGTTTCCAAAAGAAACAAGTCTCCAGGAAATTAATATAATATTTTCAATATATGAAATTTTAATAAGAAAGGTTTCACAATTCACTACAATACCAAAAGTTTTATAGTTAGAATGTTAAGGTGTGAGCACATGCACAATCATTGTGTCATCCTTCATAGTGTAAATTTTCACATATTTAGAAGATCTGAAACTTTGAAACAAGATACCTGGCCCTACATAAATCTGGTTATAAAATTCTGCATTTAGTATCTATAGTACCCTTTCTACAGTCTATTGTTTTCACATTCTCCCTCCAATAATCTGTGTTGTGTTTTATGTCTTATCTCACCTTGGAGCCAAGTAATTACTAATAATTATAAATAAAAATCCCAGCAGGTTATGTGTCATGATGTTATTCCTCCCGGGAATATTTGTGTTTCAGTACATTTTTCTGATATCTTAAATCATGAGTACTCAAAGAAGTAAGTCTGTGTTAACAGAATTGACAAGTCAAGGGTGAAATGTTTGGGGATCCAGGTTAGCTGCAAAGCCTTGCGTGATGTCCTAGTTCATCCATCCATTCATGTGGAAAGAAAACAAAGGAGACACATTAGGAAAACAGTAAGCTACGTACAAGTCATCTAAGACATTTCGTCAGCCAGTGAGACATTTAGAGGGTTAAGTAAGGTGCATGCCACCAACCAGCGGGCCTGAGCCTGAGCACTGGGGCCCATGTAATGCAAGAGGGAACTGCACAAGTTGTCTCACCCACAGGACGTAGCATGCAACTACCCACACACGTGCACCTACCCACGCACAAATGCAAGCACACACACCCCACACATACTGAAAGTGTACATGTAATATCCTTACTAGAAATTATTATTTAAGCAATTTTGCTCTGGTTGGAAGTAAAGGAAATGGTGAAACAATTTCCATATCATTTTATTACTTCATTAACTGTAAATGCAAGATTTGAATTGTAAACTAAAGGTGAATATTCTGAAAAAATGAAATATATAAGAATACATCTAAGTGTTTCTAACTGTATTTATCATAATAATATTAACATAATCAACTATTTTTATGTGACTATATTATTTAATTTTCATATATAGCAATTGAAAAAATAAATTTAATTAGGCATGTTTACTTTAAATAATTATAGTGCCTTATAAAATTAAAGGGAAATTTTATATATATGCTACAATACAATGTGTTTAGCTAACTCATTCTCATCCCACTTTGTATCTAATATTATAAATGAATGCATATTCATATACAGATATAAAGGAATATATGTTACTTGCTATAAAATGTAAGGGTTTATACTAATACATCATAGTACTATCATTAAAATTAAGATTTGTTTTTCATCATTTTAGTTTATGATAGTAATAAAGGCATGAAACCTCACCAAGCCAAACCATGTGAAGAAAACTCAATCTTTGGGTGACTATTAGGCTTTATTGGGTCACAGCAACAACAAGATTTCACTTACAAACACTACTTGGGTGGTCTCCACAATATTTTGGTCATAGAATCATCCACATCAACATTTTTGCTGCTTTGCCCATCTTTATCATGACACTTTAAATCCCTAGTGAGGCAAAACTGCTGCCTGCATTGGGCTAGGCATCACTGTGCCTTTAAGCATTGAGACTGCCAATGAGGAGGATTGCATCCCAATAAAGGAGGATAAGGTATTCCTTTGACATTTAAAAATAGGAGCGAAAATGACAGAGATGGAACTTGAGAGCGTCTGTGAGTGATGATCCTCCAGCCCTTCATTTTCCTGACAAATACAGTATTGTTGGGACATTCCCATTCTATCACTAAGCAAAATGAAATCTTTTGGGTTACCAAAGCCCACCCTACTCTCAGACACTGTCGATCATCCGTGGTAACTCAAGCATCCCCTTACAAACTCCCCTTCAGTTCCAAGTGTTCATGAAAGAATCTCCACCTGTTTGTATTTTGCATTTTGTAATGTGGTCTTAGACATGTTTCCATGTTTGTCATGCATCTTGGAGCTGCCCAGCAACACTGATCACCATATGCATTCAACTGCATCTCCCTGATGCCTCTGATTCTGAGAAAACAAAGTGCTACCAATCCCATCCCACTTGCATAGATATGAAACACACAGAGAGATCTACAAAGTACCAGATCTAAAATAGAAGCTAGGAAATACACTATACTCTTCAGTACGTATTCAGATCTGTGATTCAGGAGATGTGGAAAGCCTGCAATACACAGTTTCATGCATGCTCTAAAGGATAATTATACCAAGGAAAGGTATTTTAAAGCCACGGTGGACATGGTTTAAATTTACCATGTTCTAGAATGTATTCTGAATTTGATGTCTCAGAGGAACTGTGAATTTTATTCCTTGCTGAGGGGGGAGGGGCAAAGAAATGGCCTTCACAGAGGAAGATACATGACATAACCCACATTTTTATTAGTCCCTCTTCAGTACATTTACATAATGGAGGAAACAAAACAAAACCAAAAAAAAAAAAAAAACATTTGAAATGCACAAAAGCTCTGAGTTTATTAGATTTTCAGAAACTTGTTTCTGTGGCTGCCAGGGTCCTCTGCTTAGATTACAGTCCCAAGGCATCACACTCCATGAAATTTACTGCATGTGACCACTGTATTCATGGGCTGATTCTGAGATGGGAATTTTGGAGGAATTGTATCACATGCTGCAGTGTGCGTGCACACACACACACACACACACACACACACACACACACATTTGGCACAAAAGAATTGTAATTAAACTTCAGCCATCCTCTCCTACAGAGAACATTGAATTAGAGTTAAAATTGGTTTCTATTATGTTTAATCTATCAGAGGCACAGGGGAAGATCATTAAGACAGCAGAGAAAAGTGAAATCTGTATGTAAATGTTCCATTTATTATAAAGTGTGGGTGAACTCAAAACTGGTTTGAGGGTGGTGGAGAAGGTGCCCTTCTGTCTGGCTAAGAACGCAGTCTACAGGAATGCTCACAGCATAACCCAGACCAGAGTGGGTGGTTTATCTAAGACAATTCTCCAGTGTGTCCAGCTCTCCCTGTAGAAGATCCTGCAGAAAACCAAGAAGCTAAGAGCTTGGTGACTGGACTTAAACTCTATCCATCTTTCTCCATTCCACGCTTGAAGTCCTGATAGACGGTTGATATCTCCTCCCCATACGCTGACAAAGTTCCTCCCTTCTAGTAGTTTCTGAAGCAGGGCCATTCCTGTGGGCAGAGGAAAGAAAGCCGCCCCTCTGCACTGCCCTGGGGAAAGCAAGTCTACAATGCCTGGGAATCACTGCTGCCAGCATCAGCGGTGGAACAAAGGACTGACTTTCCATCTTCCAGAGCTACAGGAAACTTTTGCTTTCCTCTCTCCACAGGGAACTTTCAAAGTGTGCTTTGTAGCTTCTATTCTCCAAGGACTACAGTGTCTATTTTGTCATACTAAATCCATTATACATCAATATTACTAACTAGCCTAGGGCACAAGAAAGAATCAATACAGTCCCCAGAATCAATAATAAATCAGTATGCTTTTATTTTCATGCATACACACACACACACACACACACACACACACACACACACACACACACACACACACACACTCACTCACTAATTACCCCTACAGTTAAAATTAAAGTGTCTTACTTCCTTCTACCTAAGGTAACCCTAGATTTTCTCCCACATAGACCTAAACAATCCTGATTTTTTAGTTATTATTAACTTTTATTCTTTGAGTCAAAAGATAATTTTAAGATATTAAAAAAGCACTGAGCAAAATGATCATGAATAAGATGTTCTTTTTTCCCTCAGAGGAATATACTGTAATGAAGGAACATCACTTAGAAAACTATAAGTGTAATAAGAGCTAAGAAAGGAACAGAGCAGGAAGAAGTGATAACAAGGGAGAGGGTTACCTCACCCAGACTGGCCCAGTTGGGTGTCATGGTGAAGGAGAAGAAAATGTCATGGTTGAGTCTTGAAGGACCAATGGGTAACTTAAAGCTGGAAGACCTCAGGCTCTTTACCCAGAAAAAATGTACAATACTTAGCCACCATGTATTTTTTTCTAAACCCCATTTTAACTGATACTGTATCTGCTTTCTAATACAGTGGTCAAAAAAGTAATGAGTGAAAGTAAAATCATTGGTTGGCAAGCATGCCAAAGGTAAAACAGTGGGAAAGGAAGGAATAAGGAAGCTGGAACTTGCTGAGTTTCTGTTGAGTGCATCATAAAACTGACTAAATATAATTTTTCCAGTTTCATGGGGCTCCAAAACCAAGGCATATGAAAACAGTATCACGAACCCAGAGCGTTAAACATCTTCCCCATGGCAAAACAGCTTGGTAAGCAGGAAAGCTAGGCTTTAGCACTAACTCTGTGAGTCACGACAAAGACACGTTGGGAGTAGTTCATCCTAGCATATAACCACTCCCAAACTTCTGCGACTCTCTCAACAGATAACACTTAAAGCTAGGCTGGTTTCCAAATCCTTGAAAAAAACAGGACAGAAGCAGAAGCCTCAAAATTATATATTCTCTGCTTACTTTACAGAAATTACTCCTCCAATTCCAAATTAAGGAAAGAAGAGGAGAGAAAAAGTTGAATGATGAGAATAACAAGAAATAATTATATGCTGGATGCTGTCCTCAGAATAACTCTATTGGTGCAGCTGTAGTGACCCAAGAGACCCTCACAGGATGAAGCCTGTTGGCATGCCCTCAGAATGGTTTGATCAACATCACATGACAGTGCAAGCAATCCCTCCTACATATTCCTGACAGCTATGTCATTCTGTCTCAGCTGCCTAAGTTGTGGAAATGATAGAGTGTACAGGAGGAAAAGCACTACCCTATCCATGTGCTGTGGTGAGATGCCCCAGTGGCACAGCAAGATGCATTCATCTATGCTCTTATAAGAACTCCTTACCTATGTTCTGTAACCAATAAACTCATTGACTCACCAAGCTCGACTCAGATGGAACTATTACTTTGGTGCCCTACCGAGGATGTTAGTTGATAATTTTCCATATCTTAAGAAAAACTCATACTGCAAAAAAATAATATCCCAGATAATTTCTTAAAATAAATATTACACACTAAGGGATTGCTAAATGTTTGGTCCTATTTCAAATTGAATAAGGATAGAGGAGACTTAAAGGAAGAGAGGGGATCTGGATTCACTTAGCCTGGAAGAATGAGTAAGATTCCAGGTTGAGATAAATTCTGCCCAAGCACAGAGCTCAGAATGTTTGGAGTAGAGCTGGTAGCAGTGAGTTCAAACAGGTTGGGAAACAAGTCACAAGAGCAGGAGACATCAGTCTGTCTTCCAGATCCTCTCAATCCTCTATTCACCTCATTACTCAATAACAGTTTATGCTCATTCTCCTTTTTATCTCTCATCAATATCTGAGTAATATTTTATCATACAAATTTGTTAAGTTCACCCTCTCACTTATAACTATTTTACTCTTTCAAAATCTTTTCAATACTCTTTAAAAGGAAAAATAAACCCAAATCCTCAATAGACAAGAATTAACTGGAAAGCAGATACAATTATGAGAGAAACAGACTATAAAACAGAAACAAATGAAACTTCTGGAATATGAAATATAAAGTCCCATATGGAAAATTTCCTAGATGGATATAGTGGATTAGACAATAAAGAAACAGAAGTTAGTTTACTTGAAGATAAGATAACAAAATTATCCTAACCATAGTAGAGAAAGGAGAAAAAGGCCAAAATACAAAAAGTACACAGAGAAGGCACTTGCTGTGGTATCAAATATCCTAGAGTGCACAAAGTAGGAGTTCTTGGAGAGTAAAGAACATATGACCAAAAACATTCAAATTACCATGACTTAAGCACTTCTATATTTGATAGAAAAGGTGAAAATAAAATTAGAAAAAAGGAATCATAGTCAACTAACTTCATAACTCAGAGGTTTTGCCTTACCAGTTTGGTGCTAAATGCCATTCATATTAAAATAAAAAACTAATTTCCTCGCTTGTGCCATAACTATGCCATAGATTTGAATTCATGGATGAAAATAAATAAGGGAACTTGTGTTATGACATTTGGCATAATAGATACTCTTAGATGGCATCTGATGGTAACCATTCATCTTAACCATTCTGAAAAAACACACTTTGCATGATAGAACCAAAATGAAGAGGTATCTTTAAGATGCAAATGTTTTTAATTTTAAAATATATTTTGTAGGTGGCAATAGAATGCATTTTGTCAGACTCACAATTATTTCCATGGTGATATATCCTCAGGTCAATAACTTTAACACACAATGTTCCTGAAGTATAGAACACATAATAGATAGCTGATTCTAAGTGTTAGAATTTCAAACCCCTCCCCCACTACATGACCATACATGTGCTGTCCAGTAGCCAGGAAAGATGCTTAGTCATCCTAGAGCCTTACGTCTTATGTAATCCATACGCAGCGTGATGGCACAATCTATGCGCAGGTGTGGCATAGCTAGGTAAGCCCATATGCACATGTGCAGGGGAACCTGTAAAAGCAGGTCCTACCTATTCCTTCCCCTCTTCCTATAGGGTTATTTCATAGGCCTATGCACACCCCTTCTGTTCCTTTTCCTTAATAAACTCTTATAGTGGGTTTTGTTGTACCTCATGGCTTTTCTCACATGGTAAACAGTGCCACTTAATGAATAACATTGCACCACTTATAAATAACATTAAGTATGAGAAGTCTTTTCTGGAATCTACACTGGTTTTTCAAGAAAGCTGGGGAGGGTATTTCCTGCTCCTCACAGAAGAACAGGAAATCTTCCTTTTCACGCCATTACTACTTTCCTAGCAACCACAGAGAATCCACAACAGCCTCAAGCTGATGCAGGACTATGGTAGCTGGAACTTAGGAAAAGTTAGTACTAAGAATTGAGGTCCCCCTGGATTTATGAAATGCTGTAGCAGTCATTTGACAGACATCCTTTGGTTTTGTCAACCCAAACACAGATCAAGCTGTAACAAAAGAAGACACAAACTTTGGAGTGGGATGTGTTTGTGGGTGATAAACGAAGGAGTTGAGTGGGAGAAAAGTGTGGTGGATATGATCATTTTAAATTGTATGTGTGTATAAAATCTCAATAATAAATAATTAATATAGAAACAAATTCTAACAGCACTATCTCTTTGTTAATAATTGTACATTAATTATAGAATGTACAGGTTTTGTTATGACATTTCTGTGCACACATACTACGTTAAGTAGTATTCATCCCCTCTATTGCCCATTTTTATCCTCCTTCTGCTGCTTTTCATCTTGTTTATTCCAATAGTCTGTCCTTCATATTCATGTCCTAGTTTCCTGATTAACTTCAGCATGTGAAATGAATCCTAAGAGATTTGACTGGGACATCATGGATGACTGGCTTATTTCATTCATCATGATGGTCTCCAGTTGCTTCCACTTCCATAGCAATAACACAACTGCTTTCTTCTTTATGATGAGTCACACTCCATTATACATGTCTCCACATTTCCTCTGCATATCCACCAGTGCTCCCAGGCTGATCACATGGCTCAGCTACTATAAATAATGCTGCTTGACACATGGATATGTGAGCATCTTTGGGATTTATTCTCAGAAGTGAATTCAACAGTATTGCCATTTAATCCTGCCCCATATTGACTTACCAGTCTATTAAAAAAGAATAACTTGTGTTTTTTGTCTGATATTTGACATTTCTTCATATAAATTCAAAAAGGATGTTTCCTTTGTGTTACATGATAAGGCCAGTTTCCTATGTGTATGTGACTGTGTGTGAGACAGAGATAATGTGTGTGCATAGAGGTGTGGTGTAGTGTGGTGGTGTGATGTGGTGTTTCTATCTATGTGTGTGTGATTCTGCATGTGCTGAGGCCATAGGAGGGTGTTAAGTGTCCTGCTTTATTACTTCCACCCCATTTTACCCTGACAGACTCTCACTGAACCCAACAACTGCTGTTTTGGGAACTTCCTGGGTTCTTCCTCTCCCTGCTCTCTAGTACTGTTGATACAGGCATGTGTAGCCATCCCCTTATTTTACATGTATGTCAGGGACTCAAGTCCTCACCCACTGATGTGTCTCCACAACGCTTGATAAAGTAAATGATAACTGCAACTTACCATGAGGAAATGCTGTGATGTGAATGTGGATTGCTTCCTCCAGAATTCTGCTGAGCTAGAAGTCCTGCCAGGAAGGATGGTGCCGTTGGGGGCTGGAGAACCTTCTAGAAATGAGTCCAGTTGTTAGATCACTGGCCAATGTGCACTCAATTACTAGGTAGTTCTCATACAGCCACCTTGAGTTCACATGAGGTGTTACCTGGCTCCATTCATCCTTTGTTTCTGTGTCAGTTCATCGTGTGGCCATGAGCCCTGAGACACACTGCTGCCATTGGTATTCACGACATCATGGTGCCAGGGCCACGCTGAGCAAGGCAAGCCTTGTCATTCACTGAAGTGGCTGTGTTGTTTTGTTACAGTAATGCAAAGCTAACTGCATTAGGAATAAAATTTCCTGCTATGAAGCGCTTTGATTTTTTCCCTTCTCTTGTAGATTCAAGAGTTGTCTTACATTGTTATAGCAATATTGTTTATCAGAATACCTATGCTGATAGAATTAGCTTTGATTATTGATAGCTTAAGTATTAATGACTCTATACAATTTTAAAAACAAATTATGGTGGATTTAGAGATGTTTATATATTAATGTTCATCAATACCTTCTTATACAAAAGTGGGAAAGAACTGATAAGATAATACAGACCTACAAAACATACATGGGAAAGCTGGGACCTGGGCTGTGCCAACAGTGTAGTTATTAGTTCACACATGGTTCACATATCTTTGTGGCAATGTATAAAAAATACTAAGAATGAGATGGAAAAAAAAAGATCATGTGAGATAAGTAAAGTCTCCCAGCAGGGTCCAAGCTGACCCTTTGGTCGTTGAACATGTGCACTCCAGGCCCTTGCTAAAGATAGGAATGCTATAGGCAGAAAGGATTAAAAACAAATAACCAAATTAACAACAACAACAAAAAGAAAACCTTTTCTGAACTTCAGAGAAACACTGGGCCTTATCTCTTCTTCTCCTGGGTGTGGATTGGACACTGTAGGATAGAATCTAGAGGAAAAAACTATAAACTCATCTATGTATTCTTCTTCTCATCAATAGTATAAGGATAAGGAAGTGAGAAAACACATGAGTAGTTTTTCACCACTTCACCCTACAGCTTGCCTCCTAAACTCCTCTGGGAGGTAATGTCAGGAGCATAAAGAAAAGCTGGATTGTTAACTTCCAAAAGGTAGATGAGGAGATGATTCATGAAGCATATTATAGAACAGAAAAATACAAAAAGTAGAAACATGAAGTTAATACTTTCCTAAATTCCAATTATTGTGGGATGATATACTAATATAAAATTAAAAGTTGCCTTTTAATTGTATCCAATGTGAGAGTTACCTTTGGAATTCAGTGGAACAATTTATAATACACTGGTCAGCTAGATACCAGGTATTTTAAGCTTTGCTAGTTGTATGGATTCTGCTCCATTTATTTATCTGTACTACAGTAGCAAATGAACAATTTAAGGTAGTACTCAGAGTAATGAGAGTGCCAGTAACCCAATAAAACTTTATTTAAAAACATGCAGTGGGGTTAGTTTGAGGTCTATACTTTCACTCATGTATGAAAAGTAAAACCTTAGATTTAGTTTAGTCATCAGCTACTCTACTCTGTAATCTGAGTTTGCTCAACTCTTCGAAATCTTTTTTGTTTTTCACATTTCTTGTATGTAAAATGACTGAAAAATAAGTGCTATAATAATATAATACATAAGATATAAAACACATAATGATGCCATATTCTTTTTAGCTGGTGGATATGATAACTATTGTTGGCACAGAATCTCAGTATCATAACAAAATGTGAGTTTGTTTCTGATTCATGTTAGGTTCATGTTTTTTGGCTTTGAGGGGTAAGACACATACAGGGAGCTCAGTTTCATTCTTTGGACCTCCTTTTCAAATACACCAATGTCATCCAGTCAGAAGGAATGCTGAGGAAGAGAACACTGAAGACACCTCATACCATGAACATATAGATATTGCTGGAGATCATGCACAGATTTGACTGGTCTCAGGGACTACTTGAGTCCAAAAGAGAGGCTGATGGGATATGTAGTGACCAGAGAAACAGCCATTGTCCACTAATAATTCACATGGTAGACACTACTCAAGTTTTTCACATTAGGTGGATTGTGCAACAGGGAAAGCCTCACTTGGCCCAAGCTCTTCTTGAACTTGATATGTAGCAGAGGATGATCTTGACTTCTGACCCTCTGGTGTCCACTTGTTTTTTATGTATACATTTTAAAATACAATGACCATGACTTTACCCCGCCCTTCAGCACAGCCCCCAGCCCCTGCCCTCCAATGCCTTCCATGTCCCCCTCAGTCTCAAATTGACAGCCTCTTCTTCCCTTACTGTTATCACTACAGGTGTGTGTGTGTGTGTGTGTGTGTGTGTGTGTGTGTGTGTGTGTGTGTTTATATAAACACAACCTACTGCATCTGTTTCTTTGTTTGTGTGTATATAGATGCAGGACTGACCATCTGTATTGGATAACCAATTAAGGAGCTCATCCCTGGGATAGGTTAACTCTTCCTCTCTCAGCATTCACCAGTTGCCTATAGTTCCTTGTCAAGGAGTGTGACCCCCCTGAGATTTTTACCCATCTGCATTAGCATCCCTGGTAATAATACCATTGTTTAAATCTTTTTCATGCAGCCATTTCTATGAGAGGCTGCTTCACAGCAGTTCTCCTGACATTCTGCTTCTCATAATCTGTATGACCACTGTTCCCTCCACCACATGTGATGTTCCTTGAGAAATAGATGCAGGTGCTGTGATGTATATAGATATGTATTCCCAAGCCTGATTTATGTGGTACTGCACATCCAACTTGCTTTGTGAATGCTAGGCAAATACTTCACCAATGGAGCTTCATCCTGGGCCCCAGACCCTAGCTTGGATACATCATGTGTCTTAGAAAAGTATTTATTGTGTGTATTTGAAGATGCTATAAAAATATTAGGTCTACCTCATGTTAATTTTGACTAGAATAAATACATGTAGTTTACTGTGGAAGCAACAGATGCATAAAGTATCTCAATCCATTGCATGGGTGTCCATAAATGTTGAGGTTCCAGGTAAAAATCTAAAACCATGGATCCAAATTTTAATTTTATTATGAAGTCATGTGTATATTGAATTGGAATTTCTACAGGAATCTGATATTCATAGGTACAAATGTATACTAATAGTTCCCAAATTCCAAGTGGGCAAAGAACACTTTTAGTCTTTAGAATGGCAAGCCAAAGCATTCTGCATCATAAATATGAGTAATTAATTACATTTTGTTCTCTTTAGTTCACCTCCCTTCCTGTGTCCCCTCCAGCTGGTCACCTCCCCTACTCTGCTTTCCTGTCAGGTTTATTCCATTACCCTCTTTCCCACCTGCCTGAAGAGTGCTCCCTCCCTTCTTGGGATTCCCTTTCCACAGCCTCCCCACCCAATAAATAAACACACATGCATGCATGCATGCATGCACACACACGTACAAGAGAAGAAAAGAATTCTGCATGGTTAAGCAGATTTCAATCACAGGAAACAGCTGAAACCTTTCTTAGGGATTGGCGATTATAAGGAGATCATTAGAAGAAGATCTGGGCAGTACTGCTACCTGGCCTCCGATGCGGCAAAAGCGATGTGCCCTTGATGCTTACGCTGTCCCTCAAGCTTCACTGCTGCAATTAGTTTTAAGCACATTACAAGCCAAGGAAAGATGCACAGTCAACCGTTTACTCTTTCTGAATACTGAACACAACACACGTGCTTTTCTAACCAAAGTAATTACTTCAAAGCAAGATTACTATCAAGGCAGCCTACCAAACAAATAAAACAACTCTTTCAAGAGAATTCATTTACTGAACATGTATTTACTGAATACTTTATCCTGCCAAGAACAATATTGGGACAGGCTATGCAATGTGACTGAAAGCAGTAACATTAAGCCTTGTCCTCATAGAGCTTAGAGTCTGGGTGAAAGTAAAAAATAAGCAAATAATGAAGCAAAGACTATTCTGGAAATACTAAACATAAGGCATAAGTAGGTATTATACCACACAGGATTACTCACTTATAATGAGTAGACATGGATAATCTGAAAGATATTGTGCCTTAGGCTTCAGGAAGAGAAGAAAGAAGTCAAGTGAAGCCATGGAAGAAGAACGATTCAGAACACAAAGGAAAAACAAGAAACAACAGAAAAGATGGAACACAGGAAACCGGGTGTGTGCACAAAGCAGAAAGGACTCCAGTGTGGCACCCTGTGCTGCGAGGAGGACAGTGGGAGACCAGCAGGAACCGGAAGGGGATATAGCAGCAGGAACTGGAGGGGAAGAACAGCACAGCAGGAACCAGAAGGGAAGAGCTCCAGGAACTTGGAACTTCAGTCTCAGCTAAATGGAAAAGCCAGAAAAGGTTGTAAAGCAAAGTCAACGTACGTTTTAAACTAATTTTATTTTTTAAAAGTTCTGACTGTGGGTGAGGGGATAGGAGAAAGCCACGGGCAGAGATAAGAAAATAAAATCAGAATGAATTCTGGTTTCACTGTCTATCTTTGAACATGAATGAACATGAACTTGGAGCCTGGTGTGGTTGGCACTTGGGAAGGTGAGATGGGAGAATCCAGATCGACCTTGATATTGGATCATATAGCTAGTATAATAAAAACCAGTAAGTGAAATCAAAAATGGAGAAAAAGCATTTAATAAAGTATAACAAAAATGCATTTTTCATTTGAAAGCCTAATTTTTAAGGCTGTTTATATGTATATAAACTCCAAGTTTCTGATATCTTTTATATATGTGTAGTGTGTGGTGTGTGGTGTGGTGTGTGTGTGTGTGTGTGTGTGTGTGTGTGTGTGTGTGTGTGTATGTGTGTGTAGCACTGTGGCATTGTGTATACTCACAAATTAAAACAATACACAGTGCATACTAAATATCCTGTTAAAGTGGCATGTCCCCACATCAGGAACCAGGAGTTATGCTGTAGTAAGACATGGCTTTGGATAATACTGGATATGGTATTTGACAACAGGGTAGAGAAACTCATGTTAATTCAGACAAAGTTTATTCCCTTAGCATTCAGTTAGACCTAATAATGTTAAGAGGTTTCATCTTAAGGTTAAAACTATTTTACATCTCTCAAATGTGAGCAACTCTAATTCTTATAAAACCAGATAGCCATGAGCAGTCAGTAATGCCTCTCCACAGTGTGAGAAGAAAAGTCAGTACTATCCAATAAATATATAACTGAAATATAAAATATAGAATTTATCTTAAGAAAAAATGAAATACAGCAGTTTGTAGGATTTTGTGAAGATCACCAGCAAGTAATGTAGCTAGAGTTTTCCTGCCTTGCCCACAGTCAGGACAAACCTCTATCACCTGCCAGTCCCACAGCCACTCAGACCCAACCAAGTAAACACAGAGATTTATATTGCTTACAAACTGTATGGCCGTGGCAGGCTTCTTGCTAACTGTTCTTATAGCTTAAATTAATCAATTTCCATAAATCTATACCTTGCCATGTGGCTCGAGGCTTACCGGAGTCTTCACATGCTGATTGTCATGGTGGCGGCTGGCAGTGACTCCATCTGCCTTCCTGTTCTTCTTTTCTCCTCTCTGTTAGTCCCGCCTATACTTCCTGCCTAGCCCCTGGCCAATCCGTGTTTTATTTATTGACCAATCAGAATAATATGACATATAGACCATCCCACAGCACTTCCCCTTTTCTTTCTTTCTTCCTTTCTTCCTCTCTTTCTTTCTTTCTTTCTTTCTTTCTTCCTTTCTTCCTTTCTTTCTCTCTCTCTTTCTTTCTTTCTTTCTTTCTTTCTTTCTTTCTTTCTTTCTTTCTTTCTTTCTTTCTTTCTTTCTTTCTTTCTTTTTTTAAAGAGGAAGGTTTTAACTTTTACACATCTCCAAAGCCAGCTTGGTATATTTGGGAATTTGGGCGTACCTTCTCTTACTACTTCCTGCTGGAGGGGGTGCTGTATCTTATGGGGACACAAAGAAAATTTTAGGATTATGGAGTAGTCCGTGAGGGTCTATCGTCTGAGCCAGGTGCCTTGAAACTGTTCTGGATGTTGGATCATCTGGGCCTTGGTGTCATCGGAGACCTTTCAGGGGGTCTTGGCTGGTCAAACCTGATGTGTCTTAATCTGGAACAAATCCGTAGCCTCTGGATTTCTGTGGAAACAAAAGCAGAGCCTCCTTTCCAAAGCAACATATCCTTACATCCAAATTTTGAAGTCAAGGTACCTTTAAAATATACATTTTGGCATAACTCAACAGCTTTTGCAATCAAATGTTTTTCTTCAGTTATGAATATCAAAGAGGACATAATCCAGATTTTCTGTGTGGTAGCCATCTTTATGTGGCTTATTTTTAATATTACCTTGAGCCTATTGCTTTAAACCACAGCATTCTAAGACTGAAACAGAGCTGTGGCTGCTGGCTCCACCCACTTCAACTTCCCAACATGGCAGTGGTGCATTCTCTGCCAGCTCTGGGAGCCATCAACTCTTAGAAATAGTAGGTCTATGCTTCCATTAAAGCAGTGTGTAGCCCAGAAACCTCTTTTTTTTTTAGTAGCAAAAGCTATATCTACCATGCACCATGTTGTGCGGCTTGTAGAAACCTCTGTGTACTCGGCAGGAGTGTGCCACGCTGTAGCTCCAGCCTGCATGCTGCAAACCCACCATAGAATAGCTCAAGCTTGCATGTTAAGATTTTGTCTCACAGGCCCCCATGAGACATGAAGCAGGAACCTGGTTTTGGCTCCATTTAGAATTGCTTATTAAGTATTCTCAGGTGGAAACTTGGGCCATTGGGTCCCATTTCCCAGATAATATTATATCCTTCTGAGGTCTTTGATGTGGTTGAGGACTAGATAGTTATAATTTCCTTAGTCATGATAAAAGATAAGTTAGATATGAAAACTTAGACTCACAAATATAGGATAAAATATCTTCTTTAATTTTGCCAAATATAAATAGACTAGATATTATAAATATACTAGATATTGTTACTGTAATTCTTGCTTGATAATTGTTCTGTTATATGTAACTTTACTATGTTAAAGTTAAAACCTTTTTTTAAAAAGAAAGAAAGAGAGAGAGAGAGAGAGAGAGAGAGAGAAAGGAAGGAAGGAAGGAAGGAAGGAAGGAAGGAAGGAAGGAAGGAAGGAAGGAAGGAAGAAAGAAAGAAAAGGGGACGTGCTGTGGATATCGTTCTGTATAAATAAAATGCTGATTGGTCAGTAGCCAGGCAGAAAGTATAGGATAGACGGGACAAGCAGAGTAGAATTCTGGAAACAGGAAGGCTGAGTGAGGAGACGCCAGCCTGCCATCCAGGGAGCAACATGTAATGGCACACAGGTAAAGCCATGGAACACATGGTGACATATAGATTAACAAAAATGGGCTGAGTTTAAGTGTAAGAGCTGGTCAGTGGTAGGCCTGAGCTAATGGCCAAGCAGTTAAATTAATATAAGCTTCTGAGTGATTATTTTATAAGCGGTTGTGGGGTCTGTGGGGCTGGGCAGGACTGGAGAAAACTCCAGCTACATAGTAAGGTTGGTAAAGGCTGCTTCCGAGTCCATGTGATATCACAAGAAAGGAAAAATTCAAAAACTAAGAAAAATGTGGAACTGTCTGGACTAGAAGGAAGGGCCATCATTGATACCCCAAAGTCACATGTAGTTGCCAACAAGCTTAAAGACTAGCTTGCAGTAGCTTCTGTTTGAAAGCTACTCAACCCAACATCCAACCCTGCATCCCATGGCAAAGCGTTGTTACCAAAATGAAGGGCATGGCAGTCTATTCCTTTTGCTATGACCTTTGTGCAAAGAACATCAATATGTACAAAGGATGTATAAATGGACAACTGTTTTTGAGGCCTTTATAATCAAGGAAAATTCAAGTAATGTCAAAACTAACCTGTCTTCAAAACTACCATTGGATAGTCTCATTGACATTGTGTCTTTATATGATATTAAATAACCAATTGGCTTGGGAATGAAAAAAATGTATTTCCTCAAATTAATTTTAAAAATTCCAGAATATCACACATAGGAAACATTTGGTTAGGACTGTTCTGGAAAACTTTGCTAGGTGTTAAGAAGTCATCCATGGAGATTTCATTGTGTATGAAATAAACATGGAAAAGTTTGCATGAAATGAAAATCAATATTGACTTCCCGGTTATTTAACCTGACATTCATTTTCCCGAGATATAACAAGGTCGTTTCCCAGGATTCTGTCTAGCTGTGCTACACATTTGAACATGCCTCCTTTGACATTTTTTTCAGCAAATACTTACTAAATACTAATTTTCTATTCATCAGAGTGCCTCAAGTTGGAGATTAAAAAGCAAATAAAACATGATCAACACTACAGAAAGTTTAGGATACAGTGTAAACTACCATTAACATCACAGTAACTGTCATGTCAATGATCTGCCTCTTCTTGGAGCATGTCCTTTGGTGACAAACAGTCATAGAGGACCTTGGATAGGAAGAATCTTTCCAACTGTTCTGGAAGCTGCCAGATTAGCTGACCAAGCAACTCAGCTCCCTTCCAGGGCAACAATTCCTTGATACTCTTTTGTAGAATGATAATTTGTAATAATGTCCATTCATTTCCCATGTCTACTTTTATCGCAGAAATCATTTCTTTTCCCTCCTTTTATATCCTCACTTGGAGAACAGACACACGCATTATACATACATAGACTTACTGGATGTGTCTAAGATGAAAATCTCAAGAAGAACCCAATGTAGTATGCAGTGGCCCTGTGGTCTTTGAGCCCCTCACATCACTTACCTATAATATTCTCCACAACCAGTGACCCACTGCGAAGGGAGCACAGACCACTCCTGCTCTTCCAGCCTCACTATACGAGTCTCTTCTGAATCCACCTAACAGACTTCATCTGCTGACACTGCAAGTTCTCTAGCAGACAGAACTACTCTTTCTTTTATTCATTCTGCGCCGGCTGTATGTCAGTGTTTTGTTAGTTACACAATAACAAGGTGAGTTTAAAGACATTTTTAAATGGCATTCCTCTTTGTCACCTGAAACTAACAGTCTATTAAAGAGCAAAATCTGTTCTTAATGAGTTCATCCAGAAAATTTCCTTAGAGAAAGATTAAATTTATAACAACTGAATAAAAATAACTCTTCAAAAACCACATAGTGTAGAGAAATGGAGACAAGAACCCATCATTTTAGACAGAAAAACACCTCCTGTCAGTCAAAGGCTCATTACTCCTGCCTACTTATTAGGCAGCATAAAGCATAACTAAGGTTGTCTAGAAAGCGATAAATTAATGTTGAAATAATTAATGTTGTCTTTGACACTCTTTTCTCGCTTACTGGTTTATAAGGCCCTGAAAGAAAGCCTCTTCTCTCTTCTGTGTCTATAAGTTGTTCTTGATTTACCGACCTTCCTTTTTCTTTGAAATTTACTGGCCACAACTCATTCTTGAAGACATAAATTTTCGAGCAGTCAAATTTTTAAAAAGCACTGTTTGGAGCACTCATGCCGTGACTATTACATCTAGTCACTCTATAAATACTGGGCCTTTTCTTTTCCTCCTGTCAAATGTTATAAAATAATGTATGCTCAATGGAAATTTACTGCAGAAGTATTTTTTAAATACTTTTTTAATATTTTTCAAATGATGGTGGACTTGGTGGATTAAGGAACATAGTAGACTGGGAATTTTATATTAGTTACAATGCTCATCATTGTGGCAAAATATCTTACAAAAGCAGCTTAGGGATAAAGAACTGATTTGACACACAGCTAGATGAAGCAGTCAACCGTGGCAGGGCAGTCAGTGAACAGGAGCATGAGGCAGCTGGACACCGGTCTGCAGTCAGGAAGCAGAGAGAGCTTTCTTTTGCATCCAGTCCTAGATTTTAGCCCATGGGATGATGCTGTCCCATTTATCAGTAGGTCTTTCTGCCTCAATGAACCTTCATAGTCATGCCCAAAGGTGCAGCTTGAGTTAGTCATAAACATAAAACAAACTTGGTACATAACATTTCATCCAGCACATATAATATCAGTGGGATTTAAATAAGCAAAACCAAAGAAGATAACCAAAGCCCACCTTATCTCCCAGCCCCAACTCAGACCAAACTTAACCAAATAAAAGCCTGCCCACCCAAGAAATCCTACAAACAAAAGCCCTGAAAATTGAAGGAGTTTGTTAAACAAACTGGAAGCTGTATTAACAGCTCAGCAGGTGTGGTGGCCACACATGACTTGAAACATGTTCAGACTTGCTTATCGGAAAAAAAGTTCCCAAATGCAGCTAGAACCCTCGAACTTCATCAAGAAAAGTGATCAAGCCTGGTGGTGGTGGTGCACACCTTAAATCCCAGCACCCAGGAGGCAGAGGCAGGAGGATCTCTATGAGTTTGATGCCAGCCTGGTCTACAGAGCAAGTTCCAAAACAGCCAAAGCTACACAGAGAAACCCTGTCTTTCCACATACACATAAACACAATATCACACACACACACACACACACACACACACACACACACACACAATTGAGGATACAGAAGTAAAAGAACACATCCTAGTAGCTGTAATTAAAGAAGAGACCTATAAAAGAACAACAGAGCTAGAATGATCTCCTTTGGGAAAAGATTAGGCAAGTGACGCAGAAGAGAGCCAAACACTAACTTAGAAGTTCTGACTAGAATAAGGCCCATCCTAAATTTGTATATGTAATGGCAGATCTAAAAGGTAGACTTCAGAAAGAGGAAAGTTGCCTTAAGGACTGTAATGACTTAAAGACAAATGATCAAAAATGCTAACAGTGTGTAAGCAAATGAGATGTTTGATGAAAGGTGCGTTTCCTTGCACATCACTCCACTATCCTGTGTATTTCTCTGCTTTCATTATCTGGTTAAGGGTCATAGAATAATCCTGAAATACACCATGCCAACAGTAACATGTAGTGCAGGAAAGGAAAAGGAAGTGACAGGTCTGAGCCCTTTATGTAGTGAACAAAGCAGATGGACAGAGGTCTTCAGAGATTATTACATTTCAAACATGTTGATATTAAAATGTTAAAATCACTAAAAACTACAGGGCATAGAAATTCTCGAACCTGCACATTCAGGAAAATGAAACACAAAGGAACTAAGTTTGAGGATTATAATGCAGAACAACGGGGCTGGAGAAATGGATCAGCAGTTAATACTTACTGTCCTGCTGGAGGACCCTTGTTCACTTCACAGCACCTCCATGGCAGCTCACAATCACTCGTTACTCCAGTCCCATGGAATCTGATGCCCTTCTGGGATCATCAAGCAACTCCATGTCTGTATGTGGTTCATATGCGTATAAAAAGACAAAACACTCATATACATAAAATAAAAATAAAGGTAAAAAATAAATCATAGAAAAAGTAAGACAAATGGAGAGTACACAGTCTATCAGAATTGACAGCATACACAGAAACCTGCAAAAATGGATTTTAGAAATAAAATTGTTACAAGATATACATGTAAAATTTAATGGCACATAAGTGATGATTATAATGTTGAAAATTATATACAAGGAAATTACTAGTTAATGGTAAGGGAATGTGGCTTTACGGGTATCAGACAAAGCTGACAGGCCAGAGCCTTTGTTAGGAATAAAAGATTTACTCCATAATTTTGAAAGAAGCATTTTATAAGGAATCTCAGAATTCTAAAATACATATGCACTTAGTCCTCTCCAAACAGTTCATGAAAAATATGACAGACATTTACAGGAGACCAACTCAAAATCATGTGGAAATTAATATAGGGCTTTGGGTAACTGAAAGCTCCAGAAAAAGAGAGGTGTGTGTGTGTGTGTGTGTGTGTGTGTGTGTGTGTGTGTGTTGTGTGTTGTGTGTTGTGTGTGCATGTGTTGTGTGTGTTCTGTGTGTGCATATCTCTCTCTGTAGGCATGTGTCTGTGTATCTGTATGTATGCACATGTGTGTGTCTGCTTGTCTGCCTGTGTGTCTGTCTGTTTTCACATGTGTGTATATGTATATACAGATATATAATTAAACATTCAAATAGTACAATAATTAACAAGTTAGTATATTGGTCTACTTGAACTACTATAACAGAATTCTACTTACAGGAATCCATTGCTCACAGTATTGTGAATTGTAAGGTTCAAAATTGAAGTTCCCCTGAGGTAAACATCATCATAAGGTCTGGTCTTGATTCTGTGCTATCCCGGTCTGTGTGTATGAACACAATGTATCTTTGCATGGGTGAAGGAAGAGAAAATGATCCCTTTTTTTTTTTTTTTTTTTTTTTTTTTTACAAAGCCACTTGTGGACTTGGTTTAGGACCCATTCAACCTGAATTACCTTCCAAAAACCCTATGTATTTCTAATATATGAACTTCTGGGGGAAGGAAGGGTAGCAGGAATAAAACCCAGACTGTAATACTTAGTTCTTAGAACCCTGAAACTCAAAATTAAAGAATACAGATTGTCTGCAAGGATGAGAGGAAGGTGTTCAAATTGTCTAATGCATTAAGCAACACAAGTGACCCTTAAAAACACATGGCAGTCATTCCAACTTAGTTTCTGAGGTGCCAGGGATCAAAGCCAGTGCATACCAGGCAAGTACTCTGCAACTGAGTCTCATTTCTAGCACTGCCCCACCATCATACATTTTCTAAGATATGGTTGTTGTTTTGAAATTACCTATGAGTCAAGAGGGCACTAGAAACTTTTGACCTTGACAGAGAATGAAAGCATGGGTATTCTGAGTCTGGGCACTGTGGTTAGATCCTATTTTCCCTAGACCATGGACTAATAGGACAATAGGCAAATAAATACAGCAGCTGCAATCTACACAGCTGTGTCTTGAGAACCAGTGAAAGTAGTAGCAGTCGAGGATGGTGGGTGCTCGTGATTGCTGAGCAAGCGTGAGGACCTGAATTCAGATCCCAGATTCCATGTGAAGTCACACACCACTGCACATGTGTGCAGTCCTTGTACTCCTATTGTGAAACGGAAGGCAAGGTAATTCCCAGGAATCTGCGGGCGAGCTAGTCTGGCACATGCAGGGACAAACAAGTGCCCCTATCAAAAACAGGGAGGAAGGCATGGACCAATGCCTTAGCTGTCCTCTGACCACACAGCATATGTACTGTTACTCGCATGTGCCATACTCATCAGCATAAACGTGTACACACACACACACACACACACACACACACACACACACACACACTATAACATCATCAGTAATAACAGTCCTAATAGACCAATAATCTGGATAATAAGCATGTTTATTCTTTCATAATACATTTCTGTTCTAAACATGAAGCTTTTTTCTAAATAGACAAACATTATAAGAAGGTTTTTAGGAAGAAGCACAAAGGGTGCTAAATTATAGCAAGAGTGAAATGCCAAAGGAAAAATTCGTTCATTCAGCAGCTTCAGGAGAAGCACCTGGTGAACTGTCTGAGGGGAAGCTAGAGTGGGCGGGGTACACCACAGCCTGCAGAGCTCGGCCACAGTGATCTACACTTGCTTTCTGTCGCATTGCTATCACATTCGATAAGGTAAAATTTAAATATATTTGGTTCGTGTATTTGTGGGGGGAAATGTGTGTTTGATGGTGCTCATGTAGAGGTTGTAAGACACCTTCATGGAGCTGGTTCTCTTCTTGGACGTTTATGTGGGTTCAGGGGATGAAACTCGGGCTTTAAGGTTTGCATAGCTTGTGACTTTTCCCTGAGGCAGCCCAACATTTGTTTTCTGTGGATTGTATTTTATTGTATTAAGCAAAACAACACATTTTCCATGCCATCCCCATCTCTAATTCTTGCACAGTAACACGGGCTATAACAAAGGAGCTCTTGCCATTTGTAGAAAATTCACTGTTAAAATGGGATTAATAACTTTATATGGGTTTTTATAAGAAAATATGCCCAAAGTGCTACAATAAAGTGTAATCCTTTGTAGTTAATTTTTTTAAGTGCAGAAGAAGGAGAACACAATGATTTGGTGGTCAAATCTATAGTCCCAGAACCTGGAAGCTGAGGTAGGCAGCTCAAAAGTACCAGGTAGCAAGAGCCCAGGAAAGACAGAGAGAAAAACAGGGAGAGAGGGTGGGAGGGGAGGAGGGAAGATGGGAAGGAGGGAGAAGGAAGAGGAGGGGGAGGAAAAAGGAAAAAGAGGAGGAAAGGGAAGAGAAAGAAGAAGAAAAAGGAGGAAGAAGAGGAGAAGGAAGAGGGAAGGAGGAGGGCAAGGAGGAGAGGAAGAGGAGGAAGAGGAGGAGAAGAAAAGGAGGAGGAGGAGAAGAAAATAAGAACAGAAAAAAATCAGGTGTGGTTTCATATTACTTGGAATTGAATATATATAGTGGTTATGCTTAGAGAGCTACTTAAAGATAAAAAGAGAACTCTAAGGTGCTCTTTTCAAGGCTTGAAGGAGAGTGTCCAAGGAAAGACAGTCTTGAAAAGCCTTTCAAACCTTGTCAAAGGTTTGGTGGCAACCAGTCAGGTTAGATAACAAAGATGTTTGCTAGACTTCCACAATGGAGCTGGTCCACAGCTGACAGCCCAAGGAGGAACAACCCATCGAAATGAAGATGATGGAACTGAAGCTTCCCTGAGTCATAGGGAGTAAGGTCTGCCACGAGGTGACATTAGTCCTGTGACAAGAAGCAAACCTTGATCCGGGAGCCTAGACTGGCAGCTGTGCAGTAGTAGTGAGGGAAGGAATGTTGGTAGGAAGAGGAGATGATGGAGAAAGGTAAAGAGTGGGTGGGAAGGGGGAAGGTCGGGGTGCGGGGGTGGGGGAGGCAAAGGACTGCTGAGGGTGTTAACTGGAAGCAGGAGCTAGAGAACTTAGCACTCTTCCTGCATGCAGCTCAAGCTGAGCTGGTTGTGGAACTGATTCTAAGGATGAGGACTGGGTAAGACCTCACTAGGAGGTCAGCTGTTGCTGCCTCAAGTATGGTACATTTGGGACTGAGGTCAGAGTGCAGAGAATGAGGACTTTAGTTCAGGCACTGGCACTGGCCCATGTCATCTTGAGACTTGACCAAATATTATTGTTTCTTAATTCAACACCTAAAAAAATAATACAACAATAGAACGAACACTGGTGAAAGCTGACCTCTGCAGACACCCAGCACTAGACATACAGGACAGACCAAGCAGTGCATGGAAAGACACGTTCTTTGGTGCTAGACCATCAAGGGGAGCCCCCTTTCTGCTCTAGGGCCCTTTGAGGTCTTCTTGTGAGGTAAAGATAAATATTTACAAGGCCAGCTCTTCTTTAAAAAATAGCCTAGTTTGGAAATGAGAGGCATAAATCAGAGACAATCACAGCATTATCTTGGGAAGCTAGAAGACTAAAACTAAAATATAAAGATATTGAAGGAGAAGAAAAATGAAGCAAGGCAAATTCAAAGAACCAAAAAATACAATCCATAAATTTAAAAAAAACCTGATTCTTGGAAAGGCAACTAAAAGACACTAAGTTCTGTCAGAATTCATCAAGGAAAATACTTTGAATATCAATAAAAATTGGGGATTGATAAGGAGGAGAAAGGTAAAATGACAGAAGAGGCCCCAAAACAAAATGAAGCTATAAATAAATTTACCGTGATATAGTTGAAAACTCAGATAAAGAGATTATTTTCTAGGAAGCTATAACTTATCAACAGTAACATAAGATGAAAGAGCAAAGTCTTAATCTATGATCATTAAAGAAATATATTCAGTAAATAAAAACTTACCTTCCCATCTACAGAAGCATGAAGAAAAATAGCAAAATAACAGGCCTAAGTAGTTCTGTTAGAAACTTATACCAAACTTTAAACACAGAAGAAAGATAAGAAAAGTTATCATATGTGTGTGTGTGTGTGTGTGTGTGTGTGTGTGTGTGTGTGTGTGTGTGTGTGTAAGTTTTCTATATAAAAAGCAACTCAAGCATGAGGACAGGGGTGTGGGTCTAGCAGTCTTGTGGAAAGCCAGGGTGGGCGGGTGTGGGTCCAGCAGCTTTGAGGGAAGCCAGGATGGGTGTGCATCTGTGCCTGTGAGTCCAGCACTATGCAGGGCAGAGTGGGGGGGCTACAGTAGCTTTCAAGGTCCAGCCTAACTCCAGACTCAGTAAGAGACTTGTCTCAAGGTAATAAACCAGAGAGACAGAAACACCTGACATCCCCCTCTTGAGGAAGAAATGCTAAACAGTCACCTTAATAAAAAACCAGGAGCCAGATATTGGGGTTAAAACTGAGAGATCAGAAAAGCAGAAAGAAACCATCCATGTTCTCACCACTTGGAGATCCTCAATCAAAGAGACCTACTTCCTGTATACCCATGCCTTTCTGTACTGCCATCTTATTTCTTGTCTGCCCAGTTACATCACTTCCTCTTCCTGCCCAACTCTGTCACTTCCTGTCTGTCTGTACAGACCTCTAGACTATTATGGTTAGTGCTGGAATTAAAGATATGTACCACCATGCCTGGCTCTGTTCCCAGTGTAGTCTTGAACTCACAGAGATCCAAATGGGGAATTCAAATGCCTACCAAGTGATAGGATTAAAGGCGTGTGCTATCATTGCCTGACCTCTATGTTTACTGTAATGGTTGGCTTTTTCTTCTGATCCTCAGATAAACTTTATTGGGGTACACAAATAAAGTATCATCACACCCTCTGGCCTCTGTATTGACATGTTCTCCTCCCCATGTTGGAATATACCACACACATATGCCCTATTCTCTCTCTCTCTCTCTCTCTCTCTCTCTCTCTCTCTCTCTCTCTCTCTCTCTCTCTCTCTCTCTCTCTCACACACACACACACACACACACACAGTTTGAGTCAATGTCAGAGAATTGTTAGAAACAATTATAGATCAATTTCACTTTGGTATGCAGTGGAATTAGTCTAGAGAGGCCTAATTGTGGTGATATTTTATTTGTGCTCTAATAAATAAAGCTTGCATGGAAATCAGAGGAAAGGGCCAGCCACTATATTAAACATAGAGGTCAGGCAGTGGTAGCACATGCCCTTAATCCTAGCACTGGGGGAGAGGGGGCAGAGATTCATTCGGATCTCTGTGAGTTCAAGGCCACACTGGAAACAGAGCTAGGCATGGTGGCACATGCCTTTAATTCCCAGCACTAGTTAACTATAAGGTCTGGAGGTCTGTACAGACAGACAGGAAATAGTAGAGCAGGGTGGAAAGAGAAAAGTGATGTAGCTGGGCAGAGAGAAGAAGTAAGAGGGCATGGACAGAAAGGCACATAGACATGGGTATACAGGAAATACCACTCTCTGGAGGCTGAGGAGTTGGTAAGGTGAGGTTGACTGTGGCTTATTCCACTGATATCTTAGTTTTCACCCAAAAAACACTGGATTTTTTATTAATAAGACTGTTTAGCAATTCATCTTACACCTAATCTAAATTCAAACTCTGCAGAAAAATAACTGAGACCATAGTGACTTTCATTTCGGTTTAATGTTGAACCAATAAGCAACTAATACACATGCCACATGAACCAAACACAGCAGAAAGAGGAACATAGTTCTCAGCTCCAGATTCCTCAGACAGGGGTTTCTCAGAGTGTGTTCTCAATGCAGAGCAGAAAAAGTTACAACCCCACCATTCAAAGCCACTCCAGTCACTAGCTCACTGCCACTGATGAATTCAGAAAGGACGAGGACCATTTCATTATTCAAAAGTTAACATGTTATCATTTACATCAACTCCTTTTTACAGTAAACTGACAATTTTTGCTACTGCTGTATTGTTTTAATTTGGAGCACCACAGCATGTCTGCACATAACCATTTATAAATATATGTGTGTGTGTGTGTGTGGGGGGGGTGTTCACACTGAAATCTGTGTCCTAGTTAAACAGTAAGTCATGACCAGGTTGGCACACTCTAGAGTGGTTGACGTGATACACTATTAAAAGCCCTAACAATGTAAAGTAGAACATTAATAGATTAGAGTAGAAGGAACATATTTTGTGTATATACAGAAAAAGTCAGCCCTAATTTAAGGGGGAAAAACAGTGAATATTGGTTAATCACAACATTTCTAACGTTTCCCAGCACTGGGAAGAATGCTACTCCAATGAGCTGGACTCCCAACAGACACTTGGGGAGATAGAGGGAGAAATCTGCATCTAGGCTGATTTTACAAGTTGAACTTTAAAACTCTCTTCCCATGTTGTCACCTGCAATACATTCATAAGAGATGCAAATTATTTAACAAGCCCAATGATGATTGCCATTAACATTATCATCAAAATTTTAAATTACAATAAGGTTTCCTGTTGTTACTGTTTCTATTTATCTTCGTGTGAGTGCTCTTTGAGACAAGAAGTAACACCTATCAGATTTCAAAGGGGAAAGCAGAACCCTCCTTTTCACAGAAAAACTGGGACATTCATAAACTACTGAAGAAATACCAAGAAAAATTATTACAATTTAGGAGAAAAGCTTAGAAAAAAACATTGATAGATGAAGACATAAAGCAATATCAAATGTGATTGTTTAAAATAAGAACAAGGACCCAAGGAGATGGCTCACTGGTTAAGAGCACATGCTGTTCTTTTAGAAAATGTAGCTCACTTTCCAGCATCCATGTCTGGTAGCTCACAATCACCTATATTTCCAGGAGACCCAAATCATACCTACACTCATTTGTACACACCCACACAGATACACACAAATACACATAACTAAAACTAATAAAATAAATCTAAAATTAAATAAAGTAACATTAAGAGCCCTGCTCCAATTCCATTGGAGTAACATTGGACTATTCTTTTGACAGGAAACAATAAGAAGACTGGAGGAAATCCATCAAATACCTTTTAGATACTGTAAATAATGAAGAACAAAACTGTCACACACTACAAAAAATAGGAATGATAGACATAACTCTACAAGTACTATGAATCTGAGAAACAGAAAACTTGGAATATGGCAGAATGAGGAGGCTCTTGAGCAAAGCATTGTGGTTTACTGACTGAAGACTAATATGTTTAATTAATGGAGTTTCAGACACTTGAAAGCTGAAGAGTTGAATTGTAGAGATAAAGAACTATGTATAAAAACATGCCCCTAGAACCTAGAACAAGATTCATGAGTTGGCAGATTAATGTTAAACTGTACCTGCAAATAAAACTACATGAGACTGTAAAGTACTTGGAGGGGTTGGTAAACTACATAATTTCAAAAGCTTGTGTGGGGAAGGTAGTCATTTCAACTGTGACCAACTGAAATGGAGAATATTTACAGACCACAAGAGCAGTCTGTGGAAACCCCAGAGAGCCATACCTGGGCAGTGGAAGTAAATTGTTCTTGGAGCAAAAATTAATCAATAATACCCTGTGGAAGTTTTAAAATAACCTTGAGAAGACCAAACATATTCCTGATAATCAAACTGTCTTCCAAAATAGCCCAGCCATCTTTAAGGGAAGCTTTTAAAAATCCAAACACAGACAAAATGATAATGTTGAGCAACCAATAAAAAATAACAAGGAAGCCTGGGATGTAAGACATTGTGACCAATCAGCAAGACAGCTAGTCTCAGAAAACCTCAGTAAGCTGACACCAGAAAGTCACTTCGTGGACCTGATAATGAACACCTGTCAAGTCCAAAAACTGACATGCAGACCAGTATGGAACAGAATGCTTCCTTTGTGCTCTGGAAAAATAAAAGGATACAAGCCCTCACTGCTCTACTGAACACTAAGTGAAAAGCTATGCATTTTAGAAAAGTCTTATTTGTGTATTTATTTACAGGTGGCATGATCACATATAGAAAGTGCTGATGGATCTTCTTTAAAACTACTCAAATTTTTGTGAGTATAAATAAAGATTGCAGGGTTAAACGTCAGCATGTGAGGGACAGGCAGATGACTGAGTGCATGAAGCACTGCCATGCAAACCTGAGGACATAGGTCAGGTCCCGGAGTCTGCATAAAGCCAAGTACACATGGAAGTCAACCTCTAACCCATCACTTGGGAGACTGAGATTCAGATTTCTGGTTCAAGCTGACTACACAGAAAAATCAGAAGCTTTGGATTTCAGCAAGAGACTTGCCTTGATGGTCAAATGAAGAACAATTTCTGAAGACAATTTGAACATGTGGCCTCCACATGCATGCACACACATGCATGCACACCTTCACACATGTACACCCATATGTATGCAGGCATATGTACATGCACACATTCTACACAAAAAGTCAGTATTCATATACCAATTATGTTATATTATAATAAAATGAATTTGAACTTTGAAAACATGTATCTCCTAGTTTTGTTTCTTGCTATAAGATAACCTAACAAAAGGCACCTTAGGGAAGAAAAGGTGTGGTTTATTAAGCTTACAATTCCAGTTCACAGACCATCACTCTTAGGAAGTAAAGGCAGGGACTTGGACAATCACAGTCACAATAAAGAGCAGAGAGAATAAATAGCTAGATCCTAGCATACCTGTGTGCTCTTAGCTAGGCTTTTCCCATCTTTATAGCTCAGGACCTCCTGTCTAGGGGATTGAACCACCACTGGGTTTCCCTACATCAATTAAGACAATCCAAACAACCCCTGAGCGCTGTATGCACGGCCCAACTGATCTGGCTGATTCTCCACTGTGAACCCTTTCCTTGGTGATTCTAGGTTGTGTCAAGATGAAAGTTAAAACTTAGTCATCATTGGGGCTGGAGTGAAGGGAACAACACCCAGGATAAGTTCTCAGCACTCACATGATGTCTATAAGGCATGTGTAACTCCAGATCCAAAGGTTCCAACACCCTCCTCTGGCTTCCAGAGCACAGCCTGCACATGGTGCACAAACATACACACAGGCAATACACACACAAAACAAGAACAAATTGATATTTTTTAAAAGTAGCCAGCACAAAGAAATTTATAATGTCATGTAACTCCATAAAATATTTAAGATTATATTTACGGTATGTGCTAGAAATTGATCAGAAATTAAAGATTACTAGAGACACAGAAATTATTCTATGAACTAGGAGTCTCAATTATGTTAATATGGTGATTTTTTACCCAATTATCTATTTATAATTATATTATATAACATATATTTAAGTTATATAAATCAAAATCTCATGGATTTTTTAAATTTTTCACAAGCTTATGTTAACTTAACAAAAACAAGCAACATAGAAAAGTCTATACTATTTTGGAAAAAACAAAATTAGAAAGTTTTATACTATCTAAATTTAAATAAGAAAACCGGAGGAAATGGTACAATAATCAGAGTAGTGTAAAATTGACATTTGCATAGCCATATAGAATTATAAAAAAATAGTAGAAATCCCAGAAATAAATTCACAGCCCATGGAATGGTACCATCCACATTTATGGAAAGTCCTCCCATCTCAATTAACCCAACTAAGAATTATCTCAAGGATATGAGTCTTGCCTTGCCTCCTAGATGATGTTAAATCTTATCAGTTGATAATCAATACTAACCATCAAAGAGGAAGGACAGAAAGGTAGATCCATGACAGAGCAGAGTATAAACTACTGAGGCCTTGACTGACCACTGTCCTTGCAGTCAACAGATCAACAGAACCGAACCCCATCACTGTGCTCACAAAAAAGAGCATATATACATACATACATATATATATATATATGTATATATACATATATATATACATATATGTGTGTGTGTGTGTGTGTGTGTGTGTGTGTGTATAATATGGGCAAAAGTATCTTCTTCTCAGATGAGATGTGGCTGATTATCTTCAGCTAATGTCAATGAGCCATGCACACCTTGAAGCCAGGATCCAGTAGAGCCCCACAGCCCACTCAGATGTCTTTGTTTATAGCTACCTGAGAAACTGCAGGAGAGACTACTTACAATGTGACACAGCACTACTTAATATACTAATATAACTAATATACCAATGAAGTAGAAAAATTAGCAATCTCTTTGGTGTTATTCCGGGTCTACTTCACGGTTCTGAATCAAGATGGCTGCAGTCTTACCATAACCACACTGATTCTATAAAGACCTAAGTAGCAAATTCTACACAGCTTCTTGCAGATTACAATGCAGCCAGATGCTTTGGTTTTCTAACAGAAATTATAAAGTAAATATTTATGACTATTATGAAGGTAAAGGTATCTTACCCAGGGTGTATTGCTAAAGCACGTGATGACTCAGCTCAAATACACAAAACAGGAATTGTAAGTAAAATATTGATTAGGATTCATTAAAGTTAAAAAGCAGATGTGTTTCTCAAGCTGCTAATAAAAATAAATAAATAAATGAATTAAATAAATAAATGAATTAAATAAATAATGGTAAGCCAACGTCATTGAAAAATATTTGTAATGCACATATCTAAAAAGCACTTTTATCAAGAACTCAGAAAAAGGATAAATAACCCATTTTTAACAGGAAAAAGGTACTCTTGTTTTACAAAATAACACACACACAATGCCAGTTGCCATATGAGATATTTAATGTTTAATATGACCAGAGATCAAAAACTGGAGATTAAAACCAAAATTTCACTCTAATAGATGCAGGTGGAAAAGGCCACATTTCATCTGACAGTTCCACAGTGGCTGAAGATACAAACAGTCTAAAATTGCAAATTTTTCTAATTTGCAATAGGAAATAGAAATAGGAAATGCTGCCTCCACTTGAGAAATTGATTCATTGCTTTCTTGAAATGTAGCATAATCAGCATGTCCCCTAATTATTCTACTACAGGGTATTATTCATCCAGGATAATGAAGATATACCTAATATGCTAGTCTAAAGAAAGAGAGAAGAGGGTTAGACAGAAAGACAGAGAGAAAGTAGAGGGGAGAGAGAGCATAAGAGAAGGAAGAAATAATAGAGGAAAAAGATGTGGAAGAGGAGGAGGAAATGGAGGGAAAATGTGGAAGAGGAGGAGGAAATGGAGGGAAAAGATGTGGAAGAGGAGGAGGAAATAGAGGGAAAAGATGTGGAAGAGGAGGAGGAAGCAGAAGAAGAGGAAGCAGAAAGAAGGAAGGAGGAGTTGGGGGGGGTCTATGATTTATACTAAAATAAGTCAGATGGCTGATTAGCTGTGGCTGGAAGGGTGGTGAGATGGACTATAAACATCACACAGAGATGTTTTGAAATATTAGAAATATTTTTATCCCAACTGTGCTCATGATATTAATCAAACATTTTCAATAGGCTTAGTTGTATTGCATTAACGCTACCTCATTAAAGTTGACTGAAAAAAGGGAAAATAACTCTCAGGGTTAGGGATGCAACTTAATGCCAGGGCACTTACCTGACATGCTGAGCTCTGTGACAGTCCCTAGTAGCAGAAAACAAAGAAATAAGAACTTGCAATAGCTGCAACCACGAGTATCTAGAAATAAATTGGGCATCATAAAGGCGTCAGGGAAATCAGTTGTCCACAGGGAGAAGAAAAGCTGTCCTTATCTCACACCACCTACACAGTATATTCCTGTTGCTTTTAGGGCCAAAATGCTAAAGCTAGAGAGTTAAAACCTTCAGAAGACTTTCCAATAATCCTTGAGCTGCAAAGTTTTTACACAAGAGACAAAAATCACAAATCATAGTGAAAATGGATAGATGCGTATTAAATAAAACCCTTCAGTCAGGCATGGCAGCACTGCCTATAATCCCAGCACTTGGGATGCTGAGGAAGGAGAATCACGAGTGTTTTCTATCTCTGTATCTGTCTCTCTATCTCTCTGTCTCTCTCTCCTTCCCTCTCTCCCTCTCTCTCTCTCCCTCCCTCCATGCCCACTCCCCATGTAATTCTCAAGTTCCTCCTCTTATCACTGTGTCTCCATGTGGGTTCTTGAATTTATAGCATAGTTAGACCTGGTGGTCCATTCTGTCTGACACCAGCTTGGAATACAGCAATGTGCAGAATTTTTCAGGAGGTCGAGTGTGGGCTATCTTCCCTCCAAGACTATAGAGTGTAGAGAAAGCAGCAGGAGTTTCTTCCATGTTAGTTCAGGGTTATTGGAGGTAAAATCTTGAGATGTAGGCTTCATCTCTGTGCATTCTGTCTGGGAAGGCAAGTGACAGGCATAGCACAGATAGACTGAGCCAAGGAACACATAGATAGAAACATAAGTAGATGTGGGTCATTCATGGTCCCTCATAGTAGACTACCATGGTAAAAAGAAGATATTTATTCCTAAAATGTCCCCAAGTTTTACTGCACAGAATTCACCAAAAATGCCTCAGTATCAAAAAAGAAAGAAAAACTTGTGGTGGGACCATTTACAGAGAAAATTTATATGTGCAATAATTAGAGAAACCTCATGAAAAGTCACAATTAGCATATAACTGTGCCTTCTCACTTGGCTAAGACTATTTGCCAAAGCTAGTGATGGCAGAATACAAGGAACTCCTGCAAGCTGCTGAGGAAAGTGTAGGTTAGTATCAGAAGGCTTGAAGTTCAATTTCTCAATATTTCGTAAGTGGAAGAGACATGGTTTACAAAAAGCAATTTCCCCAGCATATAATGTGACCTTTAAAAGTCTTGCACAATGCACAAAGAAATAACTACAAAAATGTTTACAGTAACTTTTTTTGAAATAGCAAACAAAAACCAACCTTCAAAAATATACATCTATTTGAGAATTGGCAAATAAAGTGTAGTAAAGTCATGCAGTGAAATGTTATGCAGCAATGAAAAATGAATGCCCTGTAGCCACATGCACAACGTAAGGGGAAAATAGAAGAAGATATTAGTGAGAGAACTAAACTGCCGGGGTGTACACAGGAGGTGATACTGAAACACAGGAATATATGTAATTGGTAAAATAATAAATGTAAGAAGTTAAACAGCAAATTATCATAGTGTTTATCTGAAGATATGACTTCACACAGTAATCATGAAGCCATACCTAAAAGACCTTCATGCAGACTGGAAATGCTTTTGTTGTCAGGCTGTATAATAGACACAAGAAAGAATGGTGTTCATTTTATAGTTTTGTAAATATGAGGTATGACATAATATAAATAAATAAGCAAGAAAAACAAAATACCATAAAGCTATCCAGCCATATCAGGAAAAAATGTGTTGAACAATGTTCACCTCACAGAGCTTAAGGAGAAGGAGCTGAGACGTGTCAATAAAACAGTTTTCAGAAGTACAGGAAAACGAGCGCCATTCTTCAGAAGTCTGTGCCTTCTGCTCTTCACAGCTAACCAGCCAGATAATCTGCTCTGAGGCAGAGAACCCAGCAGCTCATCAAAGGGAGCAGGTCAAATCCGTCTCCTCCACCCAGCTCTATTCCTGATGTAACTGAATCTGTAACAATGTTGGACCTGGCTTGGCCCCTCTGGCTCCTGTGTGAGAGGACACACCTTACCTTCTCTCAGACCCTAGAATGGGAAAGTGTCCAAACTAGAATATGTGATAATTTCTTCCCAAGTAAATATCCTCTAAGAGAAAGAAAGAATTCATTTATTTCATCCACTCTATGGACATTTAAACATAAAAGAATCTGAGGCTGGAAAAAGAGCTCAGTCAGTGAAGTTCTTGCCAAACAAGCAGGTGGACCAGAGGTCCATCCCCAGATCCCGCACTTAGAGATCCCAGCACATTGGTGCTTACATGTAACCCCTGTGCTTGAGTGGGACAGGCAGAACTCTTAGGACTGTTGACCAGCCACCCTGGCTTATGAGTATACTTCAGGCCCTATAAAAGACCCTGTCTCAAAAAATAAGATAAGTGGTATCTTGAGGGAAAACACTCAACTTTGCCCTCTGGCCTCTACATACAGACATAACTGTGTACACACACAAGAATATGCCACAATACCTGACTCTACACCATGTTATAAAAAAATGTGTTCTTTATGTGTAGAAAGTGTGAGGAGAAATATATAATTAAGAATTTTATTTTGGGGCTGGAGAGATAGCCTAACAGTTAAGAACACTGGCTGCTCTTGCAGGGAAACCTTGTTTGATTCCCAGTGCCCACATGGTGACTAGCAACCATCTGCGACTCTACTTCTAAAAGATCTGGTGCCCTCCCCTGGCCTCTGCAAGCACATACCAACACATATGTAGGCAAAACACCCAAACATAAAATTTATCTATGTTAAGGTAAATGCATAATCCTTTCCACTGGTCTCCCACATACGTAGGTATAAAATCCATACTCTAAGGAAAAATAATCTAAAAGTACAGCCACACATTAAAAAGAAATCTTATGCAGTTCCCTGCCCCCAATTCCAGCAGACTTCTGCTGCTCAGGTGCAGGCCACACCAGTCAGAACAGGTAAATGACCTACCTGCCAACAGAACTGCCCCCGTCCCGAGGTTAGACTTGCAAAGGCCCACTGCCACACCTCCCTCACCCCACTGTTGTCCCCCCCCCCACTGCTGTGACCCCAGCCCCAACTCAGGGGACTTCCACTGCCCAGGAGCAAGACATGCCAGTCAGAGGAACAGGTGTAGCCCACACTAGTCAAAAGAACCAGTGGAGGCCATGGTGGTTTAAAGAACAGGTGCAGGAGGAGGAAGGCAGAAAACCAGATAGTCGAACTCAGGCAGATACTTCCTGCTAGACAGAGACCACACCTGCCACCAGAACCACACAGGCAGCCCATCAGTGGACCTCCCCTACTCACTCAGTAACCCCAATTCCCACTCCTTCCCTCATCACCTTATCCCAGCCTCAAACTCAAGCAGAGATCCCCTCTGGACCAAAGACCAAGCTAACAACCAAAACTCCAGCCCCCAACATGGACAGAGACTCCCTACTGGATCAGAGATCATGCCAGATGCCAGAAATCAAAGAAACAAAGACCAAAGAGGAAACAGAAACCAAGGAATGAAACACCCATCCAACAAAGACAAACTCAGAAATCAGCACCTAGACCTATAATCAACCCAAGCCCAGATGCCTAGAGACCAGCATAAGAACACAATCAACAACAGCCAGGACAATGTGGCACCACCAGAGCCCAGCTTATCCTACTACAGCAAGTCTTGGATATTCAAACACAGCTGAAGCACAAGAAGAAGACCTTGAATCCAATCTTATGAAGATAATAGAGACCCTTAATGTGGAAATGAAAAATCTTTAAAATAACCAAACAAAACTAAAAAATTGAGGAAATGAAAAAATCTCTTAAGGAATGCCAAGAAAGCCAAGAAAAAACTAAGAAATGGGTGCAGAAAACTGTTTAAGACCTGAAAGTGGAAATAGAGACAATAAAGAAAATCCAAACTGAGGGAATTCTGGAAATGGAAGACCTGGGTAAGTGAACAGTAATTACAGATACAAGCATCTCTAACAGACTACAAGAGATGAGAGAGAGAATCTCAAGCATTAAAGATACGATAAAGAAATAGATTCACAGATAAAAGAAAATGTTAAATCTAAAAACTTCCTGACACAGAACACCCAGGAAATCTGGGACAACATGAAAAGACAAAAACTAAGAATAATAGCAGTAGAAGAAAGAGAAGAATCCCAGCTCAAAGTCCCATAAAACATATCCAGCAAAATCATAGAAGAAAATTTCCCTAACCTAAAGAAGGACATGCTTATAAAGGTACAAGAGGCTTCTAGAACATAAAGTAGATTGGACTAGAAAAGAAATTCCCCTCAACACATAATAATCAAAATACTAAACATATAGAACAAAGAAAGAATATTAAAAGCTGCAAGGGGAAAAAGAAAAATAACATAAAAGACAGACCTATTGGAATTATACCCTCAAGACCCAGCTATACCACTCCTGAGCATATACCCAAAGGATGCTTCATCCTACCACAAGGACACTTACTCAACTGTGTTCATAGCAGCTTTATTCATTATAGCCAGAAACTGGAAAAAAAACTAGATATCCCTCAACTGAAGAATGGTTAAAGAAACTGTGGTACATTTACACAATGGAGTATTACTCAGCTGTTTTAAAAAAAAAATTACATCATGAAATTTGCAGGCAAAATGGATAGAATTAGAAAAAAAATCATTCTGAGTGAGTTAACCCAGACCCAGAAAGACAAATGTGGTATGTACTCACTTGTGAGTGGATGTCAGTTATAAAGTGAAAGGTAATCATGCTGTGGTCCACAGACTCAGAAAGGCTAAGAAACAAGGAGGGCTTAAGAGGGATGTAAGGATCTCCCCAGAAAGAGAAACTGGAATAGATTTCGTGGGTGTTCTGGGGCAGGTGAGGTTGGGAACAAGAGGGATGGGGGGAGAAATGACTGGAATTGGGGGGCATTTGGAGGATGAGGTGGAGACCTTGTGTAATGAAAACTCCATGGAATCTATGAGAATAACCCTAGCAAAGACTGCTAATAGGGACAAGAAGTCTGAACCAGCCACCTTCCGTAACCAGGCAAGTTTTCAAGTGGAAGGGTTGGAAGAGTATCCTCACCACAAAATCTTCAACTTACTGTTTGTCCTGCCTGCAGTGTTTTGGAACCAAAGACTAGCAGAATCCTCGCCAAAGAGAACAGAGGGATTTCATCCAGCAAAGATGGGAGCAGATGCAGAGTCCCAGAGCCAAACATTAGGTAGAGTTCAGGGAGTCTTTCAAATACGGTCCACAAAATCAACTGACCCCAGCTCATGGGTCCTCGCAGAGGTCAAGGAGTCTGTAAGGGTCTGATCTAGGTCCCATCATATATGTTATGCCTGAGCAGCTTGGTGTTTTGGTATTCTTGTGGGATTCCTAGCAGAAGCAGAGGCTGTCTCTGACTCTTGCCTACTTATGGGGTCCTTTTCCACCTACTTGGTTGCCTCATCCAACCTTGATGTGATGGTATGTGCCTGGTCTCATAGTAGTTTGTTATGCTGTGTTTGGTGGATGTTCCTGGGAGGCCTGCTATTTACTGAAGGGGGTGGTTAAAGCTGAGGCAGAGGGGTGGTTGGGAGGAAAGTCTTAGGAGAAGGAAGGGAAAGGATACCTCAGTTTGGAGGTAATATACAAGAGAAGAACGAAGAAAAAAAAAACTTGTATGAGTGAAAAGAAAAGAGAAGTGCCATGTGTTATCTTTTTGATAGACTACAGAGCTGTACATGACAAGTTTATGTTAGAATTTCTATTTCAACCTTCTGAAACTGGCATGGAAGATAAGTGGTCTAAAACAACATAAACTGTAGAATTCTGTAGAATTGGTGCTCAGGTGAGACCTTCCTTGGAGAGTCAGGCCTGGCTCTCCCTTCTAGGCAGCTGAATTAGCACAACGCAGCCTCTGTGCTGTCATGAGCTCTTCCCGCTTGGAGCACTGACTCCAGTTCTCTGTTGCAGTCCTGTCTGCCTCTCTGTTAGAGCCTGAAGGGAGGGCAGTGGGTCTGAAGCTGGACTTTAGGATCTTGACTAGATATCATGTTTCACACCTGGTATTCACTCAACAAAGTTCTGCTCATCAAGCATGTGTCTTCTGAATTATGTGTATTTTGAACCTACATCCCCAGGAACAACAATATAATTAAGATTTTATTAGAGTCTTGAAGCAACATCTCAGGGGGGAGGTTGTTGTTACTTCCCCAACAACATGTTCACTTTCTATTTCCTTTTCCTCTCTTTCTGCTTCCACAAAAGAACTTTGTGGTGTAACCAAAGAAAACACTCCTCCGACAGACACAGCGATTGCATGCCCACTTTCTAGAACACTGTGTTTAAAATATAGTTGGATAAAGTTCGTGAAATATACCAGTGAACCAGGCTCATTTCAATGCATATCTTAGCAACAGAGGCACCACTTCATTCAACCTGCATTAAGATTTCATCTGGGATAATATTTGAGATCATTTTCATAATATGCCTGAATTCTTGTCAAGGTATCAAGAGATATGTGCAAGAACTTTCTATCTCAAAACATGGAATAAGGGACCCATTGAATTATGGATTGCACAAAGAGAAGTGACAGATGGTTTATACAGCATGCCGAGATGCTGGTATTTATACAATAAGCATTAAGTGCATTTCTGAAGATAAATGAGGTTATTTGCAGGTATGACGCACCTAACCCTGGAATAATGGTCTATTTCAGGTTTCAGTGCATCACAATGCTTATTTTAGAGGTTTCATCTGTCAGAATGAAACTGATGTGGCACAGGAATTCAAAAGATACCAAAAAGAGTTCTGAGTGTGTAGGAATGTGGTAATGCAGAGAATGTGGATTGAAGCAGATTTCCTGGGTGGTAGAGGGGGATCAAGAAAGTCATTGAAATTCCAAGGGCCCAAGAAGAAAAGGATTTAAAGTTGAATGTGTGTGTTGTTTGGAAAGCCATCCAGAGACATAAGTTTACCCATGACTGACTGACAATTGAAAATTTTTGTTATCCATGGAAGCAGTATGGTTCACTTTAACAAATATCAAAATAAATCTTTTGAATATGGAAATGATTTATTCACACAAATTTCAAAAATTGCTTTTCCTTTGGCTTTTGCATTTGGGAAACATAGCTTTAAGAATCCTAAGAGACTGACTGAAAGATTTTTTTCCTTGAAAATTTAAATTTATTTTTACATTCATTTCTTTCTTTTGGTTGTGGATGTCCAGGTGTACATGTGGAGGTCAAGGGACAGCTTACTGGAGTGGGTTCCCTCTTTCTATGGTGAGGGTTCCAGGACTTGAACTCAGGTCATCAGGCTCGGCAGCAAGTGCCTTTATTTACTGAGTTATCTTGGCAGCACTATTAGAACAATTTTTTTGTCCAACTCATTTCTCACCTGTAGATGTAACCAACCGTCTTATTAAATAAGAAACACAGAACCAATGTAAAAGAGAAAGCCAAGAGATCAGAGATCAGAGCTAAAATCTCACCTTTCCTCCTGTGGTGGTCCTAGCTTCCTGAAAGAGAGCTATTTCCTGTGTGTAAGTCATTTCATAGTATTTTGTTCTGCCTTCTCATTGGTTGTAAACCCAAACACATGACTGCCTCGTCACCGTCTGAATGTACAGCCCCCTAGGTCTTAAAGGCATATGTCTCCAATGCTGGCTGTATCCCTGAACACACAGAGATCTATGGGATTAAAGGCGTGTGCCACCACCGCCACACTCTTGCTATGGCTCTAATAGCTCTGACCCCCCCGGGCAACTTTATTTATTAACATACAATTAAAATCACATTTCAGTACAATTAAAATACCACCACATTTCCCTTTTTCTATTTTAATAAAAAGAAAAAAAAGCAAAAGGTTTAGGAAAAAAGGTCTAAGAAAAAAACTAACATAAGAAAAACTATATACAAAAGTACAATAACTATATACAATATATACAAGTAATAAATACCTAAACAGGTATTTGACAAATCAGAGAAAATAATTCCATTATCTATCCTATTTTGGTAAATCCAAGATGTATCTAATGCACTTTCTATCCTAATTAATTTTCAACTATAACTAACTAATCTTCAACCATAACTAACTAATCTTCAACTCCCTCAGAGACCCAAGAAGGAAATAATATTAGCTAACAAAAATAAAAACAGGAAGTGCATGCAAGCAACTTCCAAAAAATTTGTGAGTTGACAGAAACAGCCAGCTGTCTGGGCAGTCACCTGAGGTTTCTCCGCAGTGTTGGGGCATCATCTTCAGCCTATAGGCTTAGTGTATCTGACAGACTCATTTGTGAAGTAGGATATACACAAGGTCAACAGTTCAACCTCACATTGGGTGAGAGCAGTCCATGTACCAGAAACACCTGAATTCCCCTAGTGTCCTGTCATGATTCAGGATTTTAAATTCTGGAAATTGTTCACAATTTTTGAATTTAGCTGTCCATTCTTCTTGGCTGTGTATATATGGCTTCATCTCAGCATCCCCTTCTTCTCCACATCCCTCTATTAAATGCCAGTCTGCTATCGAGAGGAGTGAGCTTTCAGCTGCTGTTCTATTGCACAATAGAAGCCATCAGCCCTCTGCCTGTTAAGCTGCCTTCGAAGAAAAGGGCACCGTACCTTTTCCGGATTGTGAAGGCCACTTCAGGGATGGGGCCATATTGTCCTGGCCTCAGAAGATGTCTTTTGATAAAGCCATAACCACACTTGTTTTGGCAAGAATCAGTAGTCCTTTGTTTCGTGTTCTGTCTGTCCATTTTGTCCTGTTGATTTGAGGATACTTTGTTATCCAGTGGCTAACTTTTGCCACAATGAAAGTTGACTCCATATGCAGTTTCTTCAATGCCCATATTTTCTCTGAAGTAGATTGGTACTGTCAGGAGCCGACATGTCTCAAAAAAGAAAAATTTTCTAAGTTATTAAAACATTTTCAATGCCATATTCTGTAGATCTCTGAAGGGTTTGAAGATTACCTGTCTAAAACATCTCTGCTCAGTTTTTAAAACATATCTAATATGACTACAAGTTCTATTGTAATGTCTAACTACTAACTTTCATTTCTTTATATCCTAATAGTTGGTAATAATAACATTCAAGGATCAGAAAATTGCATTACATTGTTAAATGAATGGTATGAATACAATTAGAAATATACATATAGCATTTTCTAACAATATCAGTTTCAAATTTGTATACAATATAAAACAATCCAATCCAATGTAAAGAATTTAAAACTAGTAATTGTCTTTTTCTTTTCTTTCTTCCTTCCATCTAATCTCCTTTGCTTAGCCTTTTTCCTAAGCCTTGACAACAACTTGTAACCAACCCCCCTAAACATTGAAAATTATCCCAGACCCAAAACCCATTAAAAAGACCAAAAAACCACCCGCCCCACACCACCTCTTTGGGAATGTGGCCGTCGTATTCTTAAAATTGCTTCCTGCTGGGTATGGGCAAAGTTTTCTTTATCCTTGTAGTTCAAAGCTGATCTATGGATGATGTTTGTCAGCTTAATGATATTATTATTGTCCACGTGGAATTGTTGTTGTTGTGGGGCCCCATCTTCTTTCCCCATCAACTTCAGTTGATATTAGGCCTGGCCGTGATTTCCTGCAGAAAACTGATAAGAGACTGGGACACAAAGACATATGTATGCAGCTAATTGAAGCCTTTTTCTCTAGAATTAGTTAGTACTCTATATGACCATTCATATCTTAACAAAGTTTAAAATATATATATATGTGTGTGTGTGTGTGTGTGTGTGTGTGTTAATCTTGTAAATTTTGATATAAAGTTCATACATTAAGAAAAGTTTAAAGAATCAGAATAGAATAAAAGAGTTGAGATTAGTAATAGAATAGTCCCTTAATTAATTTGGCTTTTGTCCTGTCCCATAGCAGAAGATGGCTCTTTTATTCTGGCATGATACAAGGAGTTTGCATTTTCCTTTTAACAACATGCTTGAGTTTAAAGAAGGAGAGAGCCATTCTCCAACTCCAAAGTCAGCTTTAAATTTTAATTGAACTGGGACTATTAGAAGACCAATAGTGTTAAATCTTTAGAGAAAAGCAGAAACAAACATTTAGGAAGACATAAATTATTTTTTAGATAATATATACCCATATGCTGTTTCAGTCTGTTTCTTGGGATAGATGATTTGTCCCTTTTCTTCAGTTGTCTCATTTGTCCAGTGTTCTTCAGATTCCTTAACTTCATTCTCCTAAAAGACAAAAACAAAAACTTTTCCCCAAGACTAATTTTGGGGATGTTCCTTTTTGGCAAATTATTATCTGATTAAATGCAAAGGCATGTGTTATTGATACAAGTTAGTTTAAACTGGATGCTCATGCTGGTTGATGAACTATCACCTCCTCTAAATAAGAGGTTTCTCTTGTTCAAATCGAACCTTTATCAATTTTGATGGTACCCACAGCTTATCTTCTCCTGTAGAAACAAAAGCAAAACTTCGTCCCCAACGTAATACATACCCTGGTTTCCATTCTGAGGTCAGCACATCCTTAAAGTATATAGACTGATTTAATTCTGTAGTTTTTCTATTATCCAATGTCTCTCTGCAGCTGTTGTTCCTTTCTCATTGGCATTCAGAAAATTCAAAGTTAGAAGAGCATTATGCAGTCTATTTCTGGGCGGTTTTGTTACCCCTTTCTGTTTATTTAGCATATCCTTTAGAGTTCTGTTTGATCTTTCTATAACTTCTTGACCTGTAGGATTATGTGGTATGCCTGTAATATGCTTTATATTGTAATAAGCAAAAAACTGTTTCATTTTAACAGAGACATATGATGGAGCATTGTCAGTTTTGATTTGTGCAGGTATACCCATGATGGCCATAACTTCTAGCAAATGAGTGATTACAGAATCAGCTTTTTCAGAACTCAAAGCAGTTGCCCATTGAAATCCTGAATAAGTATTGACGGTGTGGTGTACATATTTCAATTTTCCATATTCTGCAAAGTGAAACATGTCCATGTGCCAGATTTCATTCCTCTGAGTACCCTTTGGGTTACATCCTGCTGGAAATGGCGTTTGATTGTAAAAGGAACAAGTAGGACATTTCTTTACTATTTCTTTAGCTTGTTTCCAGGTTATGGAAAAATCCTTTTTTAAACCTTTACTATTGACATGATTTTTTTATGAAATTCTGAGGCCTCCAGCACATTTCCTATCAATAATTTATCAATCTCATCATTGCCTTGTGCTAGAGGGCCTGGCAGACAAGTATGGAATAGAATGTGAGTTATATATAAAGGATGATTCCTTTTCCTGATTGTATCTTGTAATTGAATAAATTGTGAAGTTAATTCTGAAGCATCAGGGATAAATTCTGCAGTCTCAATATGTAACACCACTCTTTCAGCATACTGAGAGTCAGTTACTATGTTGAAAGGTTCTGAAAAATCCATTAATACCAACAGAATAGCATACAATTCTGACTTTTGAACTGAATTATATGGACTTTGAACCACTTTACTTAAATTTTCTGATTTGTAACCTGCCTTTCCTTCTTTGTTGGCATCTGTATAAAATGTACGAACTCCAGATATGGGTTTTGCCATACAATTTGAGGTAAGATCCAATCAGCTCTCTTTATAAGATCAATTCTATCGCTTTTGGGATATTTGCTGTTAATTTCTCCCAAAAAATTACTGCAAGGTCTTTGGCAAGGTTCACTTTCTGTCCATAATTATTCAATATCCTCCTTAGTTAATGGTACGACAATTTCTGCTGGGTCTATTCCCACTAATTGACAAAGTCTCAATTTTCCTTTCAAAATCAAGTCAGAGATTTTTTCCACATAAGTTTTTAATTTTTTATTTGGTTTATTTAGTAAAAAAATATCCATTCCAATATAATATCTTCCCTCTGCATTAATATTCCAGTAGGAGAATGCCTAGGGAGTAAAATAACCAAAATGCAATCCAGCTTTGGATCAATACGTCCACGTGCCCTTCATGCACTTTCTTTTCTACCAAGGCCAATTCTTTCTCAGCTTCAGGTGATAATTCTCTTGGAATATTTAAGTCCTTGTCACCTTCTATGGTTTTGAATAAATTAGTCAGTTCATCATTTTTTACCCCAACAATAGTTCATAGATGAGAAATATCTCCAAATAATCTTTGAAAGTCATTAAGAGTCTGTAGTCTATCTCTCTGAATTTGCACCTTTTGGGGTCTAATTTTTTGTAGCTCTATTTTATATCCTAAATAATTAATAGAATCTCCTCTTTGTATTTTTTCAGGAGCAATTTGAAATCCCCAGCAAGGCAAAATTTTCTTTACTTCTTCAAACATTCTTCCTAAAGTATCTGCATTTGAGTCAGCTAGTAAAACATCGTCCATATAATGATAAATTATAGATTTAGGAAATTTTTTACGTATCACTTCCAATGGCTGTTGTACAAAATATTGGCACAGAGTTGGGCTATTCAACATTCCCTGAGGGAGGACCCTCCATTGAAATATTTTAACTGGTTGAGAATTATTATAAGTAGGTACTGTAAAAGCAAATCTTTCTCTGTCTTTTTCTTGTAAGGGTATTGAAAAGAAACAGTCTTTTAAATCAATAACTATGAGAGGCCTTCCTTTTGGTAACAGAGTCGGCAAAGGCATCCCAGACTGTAGAGAGCCCATTGGCTGAATTACTTTGTTAATTGCTCTAAGGTCTGTTACCATTCTCCATTTACCAGATTTCTTTTTAATAACAAATACAGGAGAATTCCAAGGGCTGGTTGATTCTTCAATATGCTGATCATTTAACTGTTCTTCTACCAGCTCTTCTAAAGCCTGGAGTTTCTCTGTTGTTAAAGGCCATTGTTGGACCCATACAGGCTTGTCTGTTAACCATTTTAAAGGTAGAGCTGTTGGTGTCTTTGGAAGATCATCAGTTATTGTGCCCTGTTCTTGTATAATATGGATGGCTGGTGACCACTCCTTAGAACAATATCTTCTAATATTTCTCTCAGTAACATGTGCTAGTTTATGATTTGTTTCTGAGATTGGAGGGATTTTAATCTGAGTATTCCATTGTTGCAACAAGTCTCGACCCCACAGGTTCATAGTTTTGTTAGCCACATATGGTTTTAATTTTCCTCTCTGTCCTTCTGGACCTATACATTTGAGCCATCTTGCATTCTGTTTTACCTGAGATAATGTCCCAATTCCTAACAGTTGAATGTTTACCTCCTGAAGAGGCCAAGTTGGATGCCAAAATTCTGGTGCAATTATGGTAACATCTGCACCTGTGTCTACCAGACCAGACAACAAAACACCATTTATTTTTTTATCGTTAATTTTGGTCTTTGTTCATTAATAGAAGTTTGCCAAAAAATTTTCTTTATGTTTTCTCCTGAATTTTCTATTCTCTCTGTTTCATCATCCTGACCAGCATGATTTATTCCAATAGGCATTTGGTTATGTAATTGTTGAGAGCCTGGATTTCCTCTATGGCTACAGGAAAGGTTTGAACTGGATTTGCAATGGGAGCCTGCGTGAGGCCCCTCTGGGAGTTTCCTGAAGACTGAGGCAAAGGATTACCCTGTCTGTCCTTTGTTGATCTACATTCATTGGTCCAGTGTTTTCCCTTACCACACCTTCTGCATACTCCAGAAGGAAGGGGCATTCTGTTGCCATTGTTCCTTGAAGAAACATTGTTTCTAGGAATGACCTGTTTACAGTCCCTTTTCAAATGCCCTTGCTTTCCACATCCAAAACATCTAACATTTCTCAAACCTTTTGAAATTGCTTCTCCTACCCACATACCATCATGCTCATCAGCCTCAACATTAACTGTGTCTCTAATCCAATTTCCAAAGGTGCAGATCTTGCCTTTAATGGCCTGATTATTCTTTTGCATGCTGCATTCACATTGTCAAAGGCCAAAGATTCAATTATTGCCTTACTAGCTTCTGAATCCGAGACCATTCTCTTTACTGCTAAAGCCAGTCTTTGTAAAAAATCTGTAAAAGATTCTTTTGGGCCTTGCATAACCTTTTTAAATGACTCAGATTTTTTTCCTGGTTCCTCAACTCTGTCCCATGCATTCAAGGCTGCCATTCGACATAAAATTAGGGTTTGGACATCATATAAACATTGTGTTTGTACTGAAGCAATTGGGCCTTCTCCAATAAGCTGATCCTGGCAAACTTGTATTCCTTTATCCCTCCATTGTTTTTCTATGTTTTTAGCCTCATCCTTGAACCTTGTTAGAAATTGAAGTCTCTGGCTGGGTTCCAGAACAGCTTGTGTAAGGTCCCACCAGACTTGTAGTACAATCCTATTATATGTTGACCAAGAGTTTAAAATTTGCTTTACATATGGGGAATGCATGCCATAAGATACTATTGCCTCCTTAATACTTTTTAAATCCAACATTTCAATTGGAGCCCAAATATTTTGTGTAGCCATTTGATCAGGCATTTGCTGTACAGTTACAGGATAAATTAAGGGTGACTGTGTGAAAACAGGCTTTCTTTCTGTAACCTTATGATCCAAACTTGAAACAACTTCACTGTTAATTTCTTCTGTCTGAATTTTTACAGGTTTAACAAGTTTTTCTAAAGCTGTTATCCTGGCACTTAAACTGACTATCTTTTTAAATATTAAAATGAGGATAAGCATCGTGATAAACTGCATAATTCCACTAATACTAATCTTCTCACATGGTTGTTCCATTGTCAGACTGCCTAAAATTTTGAACAAAACCCAATTTTCTTCCAATGTAAACATAAAACCCATTTTTTTTTAATGTGGAAAAAAATTCTCTTTTAAATAGTTTCCTTTAAAATATCTGATATGTTATGACTTACCAAATCTGCATAGAACAGTAGAAATCTGAGGAAATTTCAAAACAGCCACCTAGTGTCTGAGGTGTAAATCCAGAAAAAGAGAGAGAGAGAGAGAGAGAGAGAGAGAGAGAGAGAGAGAGAGAGCAAGAAAGCGTAGCCGGCTAAAGCTTAAATCCAGCCACGTGTTCCCTCTTGAGCCGAGTCAAGGCTTGGCTCTGGCTTCCTTAAGCTCCGTCCATGTGCATTGGCTTTACAGGTGGGGCTCTGTTCGGCAGGGCAGGCCTGAGTTGTTTGTAGCACCGGCTTTAAGCAAGCAGCTCACTGGTTAGTCCGGCCTGAGGCCAAGCAGACCTGGGCCTGGGCTAGGAAACTGACCGGCTGCTCGGACTAGTGAGCCGGCCGTTCAGGCTGGAAAGGGCCAGCCGTCCTTGCGGGAAACTGGACCTGCCACCAAGCCAAGCGGTTTTTAATGGATTCTTGTCACGTTGGGCGCCAGATGTAGATGTAACCAACCGTCTTATTAAATAAGAAACACAGAACCAATGTAAAAGAGAAAGCCAAGAGATCAGAGATCAGAGCTAAAATCTCACCCTTCCTCCTGCAGTGGTCCTAGCTTCCTGAAAGAGAGCTATTTCCTCTGTGTAAGTTGTTTCAACTTCACTTCATGAAGAAATCTAATTTTTTCAATTTATATTTATTGACTGTATGTGTGTGACTGTTTTGCCTACATGTATGTTTGTGTACCACACACATGGCTGAAGCATGAGGAGATTGGGGAGGTATTTGGGTCCTATAGAACTAGAGTGACTAGTGGTTGTGATCCACCATGTGGGTTCTGGGAATAAAACCCAGGTCACCTGCAAAACAACAATCTGAACCATCTCTCCAGCCTCAAGAAACTGAATTTTAATTCAACATTTAGTAGTGAACTTGACTACTTCCACCTCACACCAATGACCAACTTCCTTTTTGTTTCTTTTGAAACCATCAAATGTTTTATTTGAAAATTCATTGATTTTTTTCATATTGCCACAAGAAATGATATATCACAAAAACAATACCAAGTTTTTAAGTTTTCTGGAATTTAGGAACAGTTTTCTTCAGCATAAGGCAGTTTTAGAAACTGCTCTGGTGCCTGGCCCCAAGCCCTTTGGCAAGGGTGCCTTTGATTCTGTTTCCATAATCAAGTCCTGTTGACCTGCACTGCTGGGATGTGTCAGTGGACTCAAGCAACCATGAGTCAGGGAGCGTTTCCTTTGTTGTAGCTGAATCACATTCCTTTCTTATCTTCATGTGTATGCATGTACATATTTGCATGACTGGAGATCCTTGGGGGGGGCACATCATATGTGGGCATGCATGTGCAGGGTCTAGATTGATACCAAAAACCATAGTCAATAATTCTTTAATCTTACTCACTGAGGCAGTGTCTCTCAAGCCAATCCGGAGCTGCTGCTGCTACAGCTGGCCTCGATTGCTGGTTTGCTCTTGTCATCTTCCGAGGCTGGAGTTCTAAGTGGGCGTGGCAGGTGTGATGTGGGTTCTGGGATCGCCACTCTTCTGACATGTGGGGTCTGTGGATCTCGACGCTGGTCCTCACTTTTACATGGCAAGAGCTTTAACCACTAAATTTAACCCATCCCAGAGTTTTGGGGTTTTTTTTCTTATTCCTTCAGTACAACAGTATAATAACCACCTGTGCAACATTGACAGGATGTTGTGTGTTAAACTCATCTGGAGATGATGCTCCATGCGGGAGCATGTGTGTAGGTGAGAAGCAATCACCATGCTGTTTTGTAGAAAAGGCTTGGACATCCACAGATTCTGGTTCTCAGGACGGTTATTGAAACCATGCTCATGGATACAAGGAAACAACCACATGGAGTGGGACGTCAGCACTGTGGTGAATATATGTAAACTATCCTTTCACAGCTAAAACTAGAACACGCAGTAATGATGCCAATCATAATTAGTAATCAGGTTTTGCAGTTGTGGGAGGTGTTGGCTCAACAGGTGCCATCATTTTCTTTTAATGTTTGTTAAAGATTTATTAATTAGGTTTTCAGGCTAATGACAATGGATACTTTCAGAAGAAGAAAAGAAATGCATAAATATTACCTCATTGGTTGTCAAAGATCAATAAAAAAATTCATGTTTTCTCCCTACTCATCCTATGTGAATATATGCCTTAGGGTTTCTATTACTGTGATAGACACCATGACCACAGCAATTTTTATAAAGGAAAACATTTAATTGAGGGGGCTTACATACAGTTTCAGAGATTCAGTCCATTAACATCATGGCAGGGAGCATGAGGACATGCAGGTAGACATGGTGCTGGAGAAGCAGCTGAGAGTCCTACATCTTGCAGGCAACAGGAAGTCGACTGTTATACTGGGTGCTATCCTGAGCAAAGGAAACCTCAAAGTCTGCTCCTACAGTGACACACCTCCAACAAGGCCATACTCACTCCAACACAGCCACACCTCCTAGTAGTGCCTCTCCATATGAGATTATGGGGGCCAATTACATTCAAACACTGAGCCTGGAGACATGGAACCACAAACTAAAGCAGAAAAGACATAAGAAAACACCAAACATACAATGGAATGTTTTGATATTTAATTCAAAGCTGAATAGTCATGAGCTGGTCAGTTTCCTTCATGTTAACATGTGTATTCTTCTACATGATTTCTCTCATGAACAACTGGCAATCATCACTAGAATTCAGGAAAAATTATCATTATTACAGTGCAGGGAGAGTTACTCTCTGTCTAATAATTGACTCTATTGAGCAGAGAGCTGTATCAGCTGAGTTTTTGTCTATTTACCACCACCACCCCCGCCCCTGTCCCAGGGTCTGTTCTAGAAAGGTAGTAAAAATTAGAGGTTGGAGAGATGGCTCAGTGGTTAACAGCACTGGCTGCTCTTCCAGAGGACCTGGGTTCAATTCCCAGCACTCACATAGCAGCTCACAACTGTAACTCCAGTTCCAGAGAATCCAATACCCTCATACAGACATACATGCAAGCAAAACACCAATGCACATGAAATAAAAATAAATAAAAAATTTAAAAAGGAAAGTAGAAGCCCTTGATGGGAGTTAGTCGTGCATGAATTACAGAAGGTAAATTTGGATGAGAAGCCTTAGAGAATACTCCACATTGGGCCAATTACACACAAATCAAGTTTATGATCAGGGAGCAGTTGACAATTATGTAGGAAAGTGAGCATGTAGCAGAGTAAACTGAGGCAGAGGCAAGTGGACAGGGAAATGACAAGCATCAAGTCCCCAAATCTTTAATGGATATAAACCTGGTGGATATTGCCCTCAGGTGTTACTAATTTAGATAAGTCATTTTTTTTTTAAATTGGCTGTTTCCATTGTGATTGCTCTTTGAAAATCAGAACACTGACTCCTCATACTTCCTGCTTCTGCAGCCAATGCACCCTACACAAAGTTCCTGGAGTGGCCTTAGTCTCTGCCTGTCTAATCTGCTGAATCAGCAATGCTGAGAGTGGTGTGAATGAGAGTGTGTTCTAACAGACACTCCAGATATCTTGACAAATGCAAAAGTTTGAGAGAAGCTGGTCTATGGCTGAGAAGGACAGAGTTTTGTTTTATTTTATTTTCTTCGTGACAAAAACATCTTGAGCTCCACAATACTGCGTGCGCGCGCTCGCTGGCTCCTGTGTAGGAAGTCAGACGAATGTGTGTGCCTGTGCATATGGAAGTCAGAGGGCAGGTCTCCTCCTCATTCTGCCTTGTTTGAGACCAGGCCTCTCACTGAACAGCTAGATTGGCTGGTGAGTGAGCTACTGGGATCCTCCTTTCTCAACCTCCCCATTGTTGACTTTACAGATGCAAATCATTATGCCTGGCTTTTTTTGGTTGGGGGAAGTTCCGGGGTCAAATCCAGGTCCTCATGTTGGAGTGGCAAGTATTTTACCATGAGCCATCTCTCCAGCTCTGAAATCTTTTCATGTTTTATTTGTGTTTATTGATATGACAATATTTCTTCTCTTTTAATGTGTTAGTAACATGAGCTTCCAACTACAAGAAAAGAATGGAAAGCAATTATTTTAAAGACAGAATTTAAAGTACAAAGGCAGCAGAAGGAAAGTAAAATCTCAGAAAGTTCCCAGCCCAGCCATGGAAAGAGGGGAAAGGAGTGAAAATAGATGGATGAGAGGGAGCCAAAGCATTAGCATTTGGAACAACAGGACAAGGACCCCAAAGGCATCTCACAGACCCATATACTGCCCTTCCCGTTTCAGGCCAGAGTTTTACAGGGGCAGAATGAGTGGGGAGACAGGCCCTAAGGCACCTTATGAACTCGCTTTTAGGACTGTACCAGGCTCCTGCTCCTTGCATCATAGCTCCTTGGCTACTCCAACAGACACACAGACAGCCCTAATTAGAGCCTTATCCATTGCTCCACTGGGACAAGAAATGGTGTTTAACTATGTTGCCCAATCTGGCCCCATCTTCCATGCTCAAGTAATCTTCCTGGCTCAGCCTTTCATGCAACTAGAACTATAGGCACATGCAAGAATACACAACTTGTCTTTGACTTAAGCCTTTTCTCTTGTTGACTGAGAGAGTTCTTTATCACAAAAAAATTCACTTTTTAATATAATATATAATCTTTATTGAAAGGATTTTTCCAGGTTTTAGAAAGATGATAATGTCATTACACAACTTTTTTGAAGTTATGTAACTGTAGAAAGGACCCTTTGCAGCTCCATGGTTTGTATTAACTCACCAAATATTTAGATCCTTTGTGAGAAGGATGAGCAAAGATCCAAGCCTGCTTCTCATGGACAGAACACTACAATACACTAATAATGCTTGCAGGAAATTTACTCAGATAACAAAGCTATTAATAATTGGTTAATTTCTATTCATCATGGGTATAAATTAATCCAAATGACACAAAATAATTTGAATATAATTACTAATATGTCAAGTATAAGTGTCTCTTAAAATCCTATATCTCAATGTTAATAACAAATAGACCATCATACTTGAAAAGAAGTGAGTCAAGAATGGATCCTGGGGAGTCAGAAGCTGGAAGAACAGGTCAGGTTATGACTCCATGATAAGAGTATATACCTCATTTGCTCAAGACCTTGAATTTGATTCTACACAAACAAGTAACAAAATATATCATCGTATAGTGTTGGCACATACCTATAATCACATTATTTGAGAGACTAAGGCAGCACTCTAAGTTCAAACCCAGTCTATACTACATAGCGAATTCATGACCAGGTTGGGCTACTGTTATTGTTTTTTCTATTACTCTTTTAGGGGACCCACCACCCAGCTCCCCAATAAATCTCCCATGGATACTTATTCTTAATTATGAACACCAGGCCTTAGCTTGGCTTGTTTCTTGCCAGCTTTCCTTAACTTATATTATACCATCTACCTTTTGCCCCTGGGCTTTTCCCATTCTCTTACTTCTGTAAATCTTATTCTTACTTCATGGCTTGCTCTGTAACTGGGTATCTGGCCCCTAGAGTCTTCCACTTTCTTTGGTTCCTTCTTTTTTCCTCCCAGATTTCTCCTTCTATACATTCTCTCTGCCTGCCAGCCCCACCTATCCTTTTTCCTGCCTTGCCATTGGCCATTCGGTTCTTCATTAGACCATCAGGTGTTTTAGACAGGCACAGTAACACAGCTTCACAGGGTTAAACAAATGCAATGTAAACAAAAGCAATACACCTTAAAATAATATTCTACAACAGACTACAATAGTAATAACTGAAACTCTCTCAAACAAGTAAACAAACAAGAATTTGGAAAACCAGCATAAACTTGGAAGCTGACACTGAGAATCAGTCAGGTGGTGGCAAAGGCTCATAGTTGCCCCTGAATTTTTCTTCCATGATTAGAACTGTCCTTACTACAAGTGGGCATCCAGACTCTCTTGCAGCTATATATGGGTAAAGGAGAGGTGAGGGTAGTGAAAATGACCAAAATATTCTAGGATGAGCAAAACAAAAGAAACTTGAAGCCGGGCGGTGGTGGCGCACGCCTTTAATCCCAGCACTCGGGAGGCAGAGACAGGTGGATCTCTGTGAGTTCGAGGCCAGCCTGGTCTCCAAAGAGAGTTCCAGGAAAGGTGCAAAGCTACGCAGAAAAACCCTGTCTCGAAAAAACCAAAAAAAAAAAAAAAAAAAAAACACTTGAAAATATGGACAACTCATGGAACAGAACTATACTTTTACTATGGACTCCTTATCAACCCAGACTTTCATAAAAGATAAAGCAAACTATAAACAACAAAATACCTCTTCCTAGCCAACTATTTTGTATAGTTGAGGTAGCCTAAGTCTATTTGTAAAGGCTAAGTATTGGAGGTCCCAGGAATGTCATTATTCAAGAATTGTGGGACATTTAACAATTAAGACTCTGTAAGAAGTCCATAAGACAACTGGGCCCAAATACTTGGAACTAATTAAGATCTCCAGTTAATTTGGTTAATTCTCAGAGTCTCTGTCTCTGTCTGTCTCTCTCTCTGTCTCTCTCTATCTCTCTGTCTCTGTCTCTCTCTCTCTCTCATCCTTTCTCACCCTGGGAACTATTTCTAGCATGCATGTTTTTGCTGTTGGAATGCCACTATATACCATTCCTGAGTAAATCTGGGCTGACTTCATTTCCCTGGAAGCCAAAAGCTGTAGAGAATTTGGGCCTAAAGTCTCTCTTTGTTATGAAGATGGTCTGCACCAAGTACTTCCTTGTTGTCATGAAAAATGCACAAACAGGGCACTCAATTCACTGTGCTTTTATTTGGGCAGATTCCAGAGATAGTGGAAAAGGGAAGCAGAAGGAGGAAATCTGATTGGCATGAATGGGAAAGAAAAGCAGAAGGAAGTCTGGACTGCATGAATGGAAAAGGGTGGAACTGGGTATGCAGGTAATCAGTACAGACATTGTATGTTAAAGATCCTGGGGAGAGAGATGAGAGATGGAGAATATAAGCAGAGAAAAAAGTTAGCACAGAGCAAAACAGTGGAAGGAAGACAACACAGAATGGCACTCAGTAATAGACTGCTAAAGATTCACTTAAACAAATAACCAATCACTAGGTATGCTGAATTTGCCTAGTTTGAAAACAGAAGAGGCACTAAATGCTTTTAATCTCATTATGTCTTAAATGTTCAGACTTAAATTGGTTTCCATTTCTGCTGGTATATATATATATATATATATATATATATATATATATATATATATATATATGTAAAAAAGCAATCTTACATAATTTACTTATGACTTTAGTAAATCTTGAAGTTTCCTTGAAATTTTATGTAAGTAGCTCTCTCTTCGGGTAGTAGAGCAACCTAAGGATGTCCAGGGAAGCTGAGGTTATGTATACCAAACAAACTTTAAAATTTGTCATCAGACCAGGCAGTGATGGCACACACCTTTGATCCCAGCACTCAAGAGGCAAAGGCAGGCAGATCTCAGTGAGTTCGAAGCCAGCATGGTCTACAGAGCAAGTTTCAGACAGTCAGGGCTACACAGAAAAACCCTGTCTGGAAAAAAACACAAACAAAATTGTCATCAGGAGCTGGAGTTGTAATGAAGCCAGTAGAGCATTTTTTTAATAGCGCCAAAGCCAGTGTTCTCTCCCCAGCACTACATAAAATCAGGTATAGTGACACACCCCTGTAATCCAAGCACATGGGAAGTAGAGGCAAGAGGATCAGAAGTTCAAGGCCTTCAGCTACATAGAAAGTCAGAGGCCAGCCTAAGATAGCCTGCTGGCAACCTACCCTCAAAAATACAAAACAACAACAACAACAGCAAAACCCACGTTCTTTTGACATTAGAAACTTTCTCATTGTTGTTTACAAGCATGTAACTGATATCGGCTAGCAGGTGTGTTCTTCTTCATTGAATTAACAAACTAAAAGGATGGATGGGGAGGTGGAGGAATCTGAGAGGAGATGGGGGAGTGTAAACCATATCATAATATATCATATGAAAAAAATTACTTTGAATATAAAAAATACTGCTAAACCTAAAAAAAAAAAATTGGGTGGCCGAAGTGCCAGTGTTTATGGTGTTTATGGCGAGCCTCACAAACTCCATGGTTAAAGAAGACAGCCTCCTGGAAGACCACTGACTTTAGGGCATTGGGTTTTCATTTAGAATTAGAATGCCCTCACTTCCCCATTTCTCTAGTCCTCCAAAGGAATCTGTGCACCCCTTTAATAACCGGAGTTGGGTCTCTGTCTCTGAATTGTTCTTTGACTGGAGTCAGCATGGACACTGTAACCTCTCCGTTCTTTGTGTTGTAACAGACAGACATCTGTCACATACTAGGAGAAATGGAGACTTTACTGTTAAAAAACAAAGGCCACAAGAAATAAAAACTTACAGCTTAATGCTCAAAATCAAAATCCATCCTATTGCTGGGGACCAAAATCCACAATAAAACAACACTTCAAACTGGGGTTATTATGATCTTCCTTCGCCCATCCTGGGGGCCCATGCCTCATAAGGAAATTTAAAATAATAAGGCTAATAGATGTCTTTAAGAAACATGAATTCAAAACACTGGAAACGTCTTTGTGAGATCATCTCAGCTGTAGTTTGAGCTGGGTGCATGCATGCCTGTAATTCCAGCCATCTAGAGGCAATAAAGGTAGGACGATTATAAATCGGAGGCCAGTTTAAGCTACGTGGTGACTTTTGGGGCTAGTCTGAGCTGCATAGCAAAACCTTGTGGCTTGCTTATTTGTTTTGTTTGGGGAGATATTGTTTTTTAAGAGAGCAAACTGAATGGTCCATTCTTTATTCCCAATGCATAACTTATAACATGAGGTAAATATTCTTTTATGGCTTAGCAAATGAGTAAGAAGAACAGAGAATACCAGAGGTGTTTAATAAAGCCTCAAGGAATCATATTACTTTATATTTACCTAAAATGACATAAAGGATATGTATCTGTAAAACAAGATTATACCCCTTGGACTGACAGTACTCCACACAAAACCCATAGAATAACAAAAACACCAGTAACGGCATGAAAATCTTCCTTTTGAGTCAAGTGACTCCCCAAATAATATAAGCAATTGCTGTAGGTCTTGGATGCCCCCCAGAGGTTGAAGGTAAGTCCTTGTTGCTAAAGACACATCACACTTTGGCCCCAGGACTCAGGTGGTTCAAGAAATATCTGACCTGAAAGCCTCTGTTCTATTGTCTAGCTTTCTGTACCAGAAAGTATTGTGAAAACTGCCAAGGAAGGAAAGCTATTAAGTCTTACCTGTGTGTGACATGTATGAACTACGACAGTGACCAGTATGGCAAGATAACTGTAAGAGTGCAATAAGGGGCATTCACAGATTGGTGGCAACTGGCAGCTGTCTGATTGGACTAAGGCACACTCAACAGGTGAGAAATTATTTCTGGTACTAGAAACCAGGGCAACTACCAAGAGCTAGAGAGGTTGTGGAGCTTAGAAGAGAACCTACAACTACCACTTTCCTAAACCAGCGTAATTCTAAATCTTATTCTGTACTCACAGATGGGTGTAGCTATCAAAGAACCTTCTCTTTACAACAAATGGAGACCATTACAGAAAATTACAACTGGACACAATCCAGAGATCCAGATGACAGGGACCAGTGACAGTGGATCCACCTGCACCACAGCCCCTGCATCTATTGCTTAGGCAACATCACACAAGAGTCAGGAGAAAGATTGTAAGATTCATAATACCAGGCAGTGTGCTGTGAGACTCACCTACTAGAAATGACTGCATAAGAAAGATCTGAACATTTGTCAATGTCAATAAACATCATACCTGGGGAGGGGGAAGGTCTCATGAGGGTCCTACCCCTAGATAAAGAACTACAGGCAACTAATGATGGTGGAGAGAGATAATTAGCCTCTCTCTGGCATGAGCCCCCTTATTGGTTATCCAATACAAAGTGGTTACCCCAAAAACATATACACACAAACAACAGAAATGGACTCAGCAAGCTGCATTTACATATTTGTGCATATTGGTACGTACTTATATAAATTTACATATGTAAATATATGTATAATAAAAAAATATACACACACATAGTGTGTGTGTGTGTGTGTGTGTGTGTGTGTGTGTGTGAATCAAAGAAAAGAAAAAAAGGAGACCATCAATTTGAAAGTGTGGGTGAGATGAGAGGGTACAAAGTACATAGGAAGGGCTGGAAGGAGGAAAGGGAAGGGAGAAGTGATGTAATTATATTTTAGCTAAAATTATTGAAAGTAAATAAAATTTGAAATGATAAAAAACAAATTCTTCACTTTGGATCAGCTTCCAAACTTTTATTCTCTGTGCTTTTCATTTATGAACTTCTCTAAGAGTTGCTTTAATGAGAAATTGTAGTGTCCCTTTCTGTTCATCTTCACTTCCTAGCACGGCCACCCCACCCACTGTGCTGGTGAGGTCACCCTCACAAACTGCTACAGCTGTATTCCTGCATAGTCTGGAGTGACAGGAATGTCAACATCCTCAGCCATCTGTTCTAGACTCCATTTGTACCCTGTCCTCAGGCTACAGCATTCTCGCTTGTTTCTTGGTCATACCTTCCTCTCCACTGGCCAAATCCTTCCTGACCATAGCATTTCTGTGAAATCTCATGTGGTATTACAGACTGAAGACCAACAAGACACCTCCACAATTGGCTGCTTCTGCCTGAACTGAGTAGCACGTGAGTCATGAACAATAATCAAAAGATTTGGGAGGTGGTGATCTAGCTGATCACACAGCACTAGATACAAAGTAATTTGTGGACTAGAGCAAACAGGACATTTTATACTTTATGAAATTACTCATAACTAGTTTACAGCAGTAAAAGAAATATTAACCATGTGTTTGGAGACAGATTTTGGTTTGGTATTTCTAGCAGTCTTGGTATATTGCTCTGGTTCACCTTGAATTCCTTGTCCCAGAAATTCTCTGAGATCAGTCTTATTTATGAGTATTTTAATTTTTCTTGCTATCGCTAGCCTTAGCATATTTTTATATTCAGAAAAAAATATACTTAATTTTTCTGTAAACTATGCATACCATTTGCTAGTTTTATGAGTATTGTTGTGTCTTGAATATGAAATACACTGTGAAGTTATACAACCACCTCACCTGAATGCTAGACATGCAGCTACAGAACATAGTGATTGCTTCTGGCTTCCAGCCTTGGATGGATTGCAGCCTTTCTTTATTCTCTCTTTGCAATGACAGCATGTATTCTGTATCATAGTGTGTTTGAAGTATGTATCTTCCTTGTGATTTGATTTTAGAGGTAAGCACAGATGCAAGCTAACTTTGAGTCTTTGTGCTTTTAACAAGTTGTCATTGCTGACATCATCAGACCTTTGGAGATGGACTAAATACTTTTTGTATTATCAAGTGACCATGAGACTTTGAATCCTAAAGCCTAGGAAACCTTAAAAAAAGATGGTAGCATAAGACATAATGAAAAGCATTATTTAAGCACTGAAACTTCATTTAATTTTTGTCATAAAAAAATATCCAATTGTGCTGGGCTGTGGTGGCACATGCCTTTAATCCCAACAATTGGGAGGCAGAGGAAGGCAGATCTCTGAGTTTGAGGCCAACTTGATCCACAGAGCAATTTCTGGGACAACCAGGGTTACACAGAAAAACTCTATCTCAAAAAAAAATCCCATTGAAATTATGTAACTTAGGTTTGTGTAGGTTTTTTTTTGATGCAAATGCATATGAAATAAATATAGTGTTTGAAGTTATCAATTTATGCTTACTCATCATATTATTTAGCTCCTATATGTGTTTCTCTTTCTTTTTAAGTTACTGCAAGTGCTTTGAAAAATTATTGATCCTTCTTCCTATGAATGTTTTAAAAATTTTCCCCTAGAAACTCTTCCATTCATAACAGAATTAATCTGACTACTTGCAATTGGAATTCCTAAAAAATACAGCATTAACTTAGCAGCTGTACAGAAACTGGTATTCTGTAATTATTTGGTAGCTGATCTTTTTTTTAAGAGTTCATTATGAATATATTGGGTTGTTCTGAAGGGAAATTTTGAAGCACAAATCCAGGAAATAAGATTCACTTCTTAAAAGTTCAAATACCTAATTTTAAAGCAGCTATTCCTTCATATTCATCCCAGTTTTCTTATTTTCCTTTCTTATTTATTCTTCTCTTATATATTATATACCAATCACAGTTTCTTCTCCTTCCTCTCATCCCAGTCTATCCCCCTCATCTCCTCTCTCCTCCAGAGCAGGCCTCCCAGGGATATCCAGCAAACATGGCATAACAAGTTACAATAAGCCTAGGCACATGCTCTCATATCAAGACTGAAGGAGGCAACCCAGCAGGAGGAAAAGGGTCCTGAGAGCAGGCAACAGAGTCAGAGACAGCCCTGCTCCCACTGTTAGGAGTCTCACAAGAACAAAAACTTACACAACCATAACATATATGCCTAGGTCAGACCTATACAGGCCCCCCAGTTGTTGGTTCAGTCTCTGTGAACCCCTATGAGCCCAGGTTAGTTGATTCCGTGGGTCATTTTCTTGTTTTGTACTTGACAGCTCTGGCTCATACAATCCTTCTTCCCCTTCTTCTGAAGGATTCCTGAGCTCTGCCTAACATTTGGCTGTGGTGTCTGCATCTGCTCCTATCAGTTGCTGGATAAACCTCTCTGATGATGATTATGCTAGACTCCTATGAGAACAGTAGAATAAAATCATTAGAAATCATTTCATTGACATATTTGTTTGTTTGTTTATTGTTTATTTATTTTTGCCAGCTGTGTTTGGTTCTATAATGGGTCTTTGGTCTATCCAGCCTATGGTTCCTAGGCCTCCAGGCAGTGTCAGGCATGGGCTCACTCTCGTGGCATAGGCCTCATGTTATTCATTCTCCTGTTGAAGATGCTTTCAGTTTCTGGTTAATATGAATAAAGCTGCTATTAACATTATCAAGTGTCCTTGTAGTAGGATAGATTGTCCTTTGGGTATATGCCCAGGAATAGTATAGGTAGATCTTGAGGTAGATCAATTCCCAATTTTCTGAGAAACTGCCATATTGATTTTCAAAGTGGATGTACAAGTTTACACTCCCACCAGCAATAGAGGAGTGTTCCCCTTGCTCTACATCCTTGCCAGCATGAACTGTCACTTGTGTTTCTGTTCTTAGTCATTCTGACAGGTGAAGATGTAATCTCAGAGTTGTTTTGATTTGTATTTCCCTGATGGCTAAGGATGTTGAACATTTTTTAAGTGTTTCTTAGCCATTTTGGTTTCCTCTGTTGAGAATTCTCTGTTTAGATCTATACCCCAATTTTAATGGTATTATTTGGTTTGTGAGTGTCTAGTTTCTTGAGTTCTTTATATGTTTTGAATATTAGACCTCTATTGGAGGTGGAATTGATGACAAAATGGAGCCCCATTCTGAAGGCTGCTGCTTTGTCTTGTTGATGGTATCCTTTTGCCTTACAGAAACTTTTCAGTTTCATGAGGTCCCATTTATTAATTGTTCATGTTAATGTTCATGTTAGTGCTATTGGTGTTCTGTTTAGTAACTTGTTTCTTGTGCCAATGCATTCAAAGTTATTCTTTCTCTTCTATCTTTCTCTTCAAGGTTGAACTTTCTCTTCTATCAAGTTCAGTGTGTCTGGATTTATGATGAGGTCTGGTCCATTTGGACTGGTGTTTTGTACAGGGTGATAGATAAGAATTTATTTGCATTCTTCTACATGCAAACATTCAGTTAGACCAACACTATTTGTTGAAGATGCTTCCTTTTTCCATTGTATATTTCTGGCTTCTCTATCAAAAATCATGTGTCTGTAGGTTTGTGGATTTATGTCTGGATCTTTGATTCAATTCTGTTGATCAACTTGTCTGTTTTTATGCCAATACCATGTGATTTTTATTACTATATCTCTGTATTACAGCTTGAAATCAGGCTTGATATACCTGCAGGAGTTCTTTTATTGTACGGTATTGTTTTAGCTATCCTGGGTTTTTGCTTTTACCATCGGAAGATGAGTATTGTTTTTTCAAGATCTGTAAAGAATTGTGTTGAAATTTTAATGGAGATTTCATTGAATCTGAAGATTGCTTTTGGTGACATGGCTATTTTTACTATGTTGATCTTACTCATCCATGAGCATGGGAGATCTTTCCATCTTCTGATATCTTCTCCAGTTTCTTCTTCAAAGACTTAAAGCTCTTGTCATATAGGTCTTTCACTTACTCGGTTAGAGTTACACCAAGATATTTTATATTATTTGTAGCTATTGTTAAGGATGTTGTTTTCCTGATTATAATAAGTCTCCATGTCATTATTTGTGGGCTAACAGTACTGATGAGAAAGTACAACTACAAATGGCATCCAGTGTCCAGTCACATGTACCCATATAAGGCCTGAAAAAGCTTTAAAAATATTCTGAATGCAGAAGAAGCAGCTTCTTGGAGACCGCAGACTCTCAGGTAAGCTTCTCATACAGAGGCACAGCTCTTTTAAATGCAGCTAACACTTGAGCAGATGTCACTGGGTACAAATGCCTGCTGCAGGTGGATACAACAAATTCTCAGAGCTGAGGTGGGCAAATGTGACTCCAGGTCCAGTACTTGCTGGCATGAGGCTAAACTCATGGGAATGAACTGAGGGGGTGGAGCCAGCAATCTAGCAATTTTTGCTCACACAGTCAGAGAAGGCTGCAGAGAAGCAGAAAGCCAGATCCAGACACAGAAAACCTCTAAAAAGATACAAATGTTTCAAAAGGTTCAAAATTCTGAAGAAAGAAAAAATGGGTATAGACAGTCATAAAAAAAATAATCTGAAAATAATAAAGTCTTTAAAGAGAAAGTAAAGTAATGTAAAATGAATAAGCCACATAAGGATACGAAATACACAGAAAGTCTGGATCCTGTACGGTGTTTTGTTGACTTTGAATTTTTTAAGTGTTAATAAACAAAAAGTGATAGCAGCTTAGAGATACTGGGTTGTGGAAAAAACTGCTGAATTAAACCAGCCTATACATTTTTAAAATGTCTTAGCTTCAGAACGGAAGTCAGGATATGTGTTGTGTTGGGGGAGAGATTATGCCTTTGTTTCCACAGGAAACAAAAAGCTATAATTTCTTCAAAACTAATAAAGATCAGATTTGAGCCAGGTAGTGGTGGTGCACACCTTTAATCCCAGCACTAGGGAGGCACAGGCAGGCAGATCTCTGTGAGGCCAGCCTGGGCTATAAAGTGAGTTCCAGGAAAGGTGCAAAGCTACACAGAGATACCTTGTCTTGAAAAACTAAGGGGAAAAAAGGGTCAGATTTGACTAGGGAGACCTCCTAAGGCTCTTGGCTGCAGACATGAAGGAGGAAGCCAGGAAAGATGATGTGTATGCTGATCCCTCTGGGATACTATGGGAACAGCTCTGAGACTGGATGAGACATGATAAATCTTGTTGTTTACAGAGTCCTTATAACTTACTATATTACAGTTTCGATATGCAGTACAATGGGCTTATAAAGCTGACAGATGCCTTTTACCTACTCAGACATAGAACAAAAAAATTCATCTTTAACTGACTTGTGCACACTACACATTTCATACTTATGTTAATGCAAATATATATTACCTTTAAAAGTTTATGTGTTTCCAGAAAAAAGGACCAGACACCATTAAAGTAACCTGGGTAATTCAGCCTCTCAGAATACCTCTGTTGCAGTTCCTCAAAATTCTGCATCCAGATAAACTTCAGTACTGCTAGCTGAGATGGTCCATCCTCACAGGCTACTCCATCCAAGACTTTCCCATCATAAAGAGACTAAACAAAAATTAGTACACCTAGCTCTCCCAGGTGATCATAATTCCAATTATTTCAGGGTCCCCTAAAGATGCCATTGCCCCAACACAATAGGAAGCAGTCTAGAAAACATGATGCCCACATTTCCAAGAGGTAAGATGGGTGGGTTTTGGTCATTCAGTGGGTAATGGATGTTTGTCATCACTTAGAGGGGTTAGTTGCAAGTTGTTACTGGTCATGGTAAAAAATAAAACTAAACAAAGGAGGTTGGTTGGCTTTAAGGATCTCTTTCTGAGAAGAAAAGGGGGAATATAGAAAAATAGGATAAAAGGGTAGATTATTGAATCTACTTTTAAACCAAAAAGCAATTATTCTCAAATATTTTATATTGGTATAGATTTTTTTTGTATATTGATACAAATCTAAGGTTATTTTTTCCTAGAATATACTCTATATATGTTTCTAGTCTTTATTTTTTTTTTTTACTTTGGTTTTTCGAGACAGGGTTTCTCTGTGTATCTTTGGAGGCTGTCCTGGAACTCGCTCTGTAGACCCGGCTGGCCTTGATCTCATAGAGATCAGACTGCCTCTGCCTCACAAGTTCTGGGATTAAAGGAATGTGCTACCACTGCTTGGCATATGTTTCTACTCTTGTTTAAGATTTTTTTATATTGATGCAAATTTACGGTTATTTTTGTTATACTGTATGTATGTCTCTATTCTTGTTTAAGGAATTGTACCTATACTGTTCATTTAAAAAGGTAATGTATAATTTAAAAAACAGATTAGTAGTTAGTCACCTGTAATAATCAAACTTGTCATTTTAGATATGTTTTCAAAGTTAAACAGAGATATATTTTTAATAGAGAGATGGTCTTCAAACGCTTTAGAGACCTCTAGAATATGACATTTAAAATGTTTTGTTAAAAACAAACATACATTTTACTAAAGTTAAAAAAAGGGAGAACTAGGGGCTCATCATTCCTCTCCACATTCTATTCTTTCCCTTGTTTTATATATTTTAAAATTTTTTTATAGGTGGATTCTGCTGGAGTTTATCGGTGGATTCTGGTGGAGGATCTGATGCAGATAAGCACTGGGGGGCTCCTGTTGCAAATCACCCTCTGGAGTGATGGAAGGATCTTTCTACTAGCACGTGGAGGAGACCCGATCTAGTGTTGGTGTGGCCCTGGAGTTTGGTTTATGTCTTTCCTCAGGACAATGAGGTTCCTCTTTGGATTCCTGAGTACTGAACCTGCCCTGTGGCTGCTGCTGAAACCCAACATGACAGAGACCTAATGGGTCTATATGAAAAAAATCTACCCGTCTGATGCCAATGGAGATTGAGAGCCCAATATGGCCAGCTTTGGCAAGCATTAATGTAAGCCTAGGAACTGTAGCCATGAGATTGGATTCTCCAGAAGAGCTGCCAGCTAAAATCATGCTGGGATCAAGAAAAATGGGCCTTGGCGGTTCGTGTTCCTGGAGTTGTATCCATGCCAGTGGATGTCCATACAATCCAGAAGAGAATCTGACATTGCTGCTGCTGCTGTTGCTGTTATAACAATGGCGCACACTGCTGCTACTGTTTCTGGGATTACCATTTCATAATTGCTTACTACAGCTAGCACAGTGGAGACCCTAGCAACAAAAGTAGCTACCACAGTGAGTTAATCTTTCATTCTATTGGGCATAATAAATTTAATTCAGTAGTTATATACATCTCTATTGGCTTTGAAAATTATAAACTTATAAACTCAAGTTCCAGTTGCTTTTGGGATACTATCTTACAAGGACTCCAACGTACAATATGGCTCATTAAGGAAGGGAATGGCTCAGTTGCCTTTAGCCTACTGGCTATGGGTGAGATAGGACCTCTGTTGGTCTTTTTTGTATCAAACACACAAATTGCAAGCCCAGTGCCACTTTGAGATCTTTGGCAGCAATTAACCATGCAGCTCACACATGATTGAACCAGTATGATAATGAGTATTCAGAGACGGGTAATTCCTGGGGGGCACTCACCAACCTAAGACAGAGCACCTGTATGGCCTGGGCAGGCATCTCCATGACAGGTAAGCTGACCTGCTGACGTCAATATGCAACCCAAGTCAGAAGCTCATTTTTTTAATAAAAGGGGGACCTGCAGGGTCCTGGCCCCCGTTTTGGGTAACTGTTGCCTTGCTTGCAGACCTTGACCTTGATATCCTCCCAATGCTAATTCCCTGCCAGATTCCACCCTCCTGAATGCTTAAGGGAAGTTCCTTGTCTGTGTATCCTGAATAATGGGCGTTAACAGCTTAGATGCAAGATTGTAAAACATCAGTAGCGAACTTCTGCCCTCCGGGGTCCTCCCATTGTGCTGTAAGCCTGTATTTAAGACCTCCTACCCCCTTCAAGAATTGACATTTGACATTTAAAATATATATATATATATATTTGAATGAATACTGCAAATGTAATCTATGAATACCACAAATGTGATTAATATCATGAGTGTAAGTAATGAATATCATGAGTGATGAGTATAATTTAAAAAATAAATAAAAAATAAAAAAGAAACCAAAAAAAGAAAAAGAAAAAAATGTTTTGTTAACATAGGGCTTTTCATGACAGTGAAACATGTCTGTTCCTAGCAGCACCAATTTACTTCAAAAAAAGGAGGATGAGAGTCAGAGAACTTCTATATGGAGTTTTCTTTCATTGTGGCAAAATTAGCCACTGGGTAAAAAAATGGCTTTGCCTCCACCGCTGATAATATGCTGTACAAATTGGACAAGCAGGACATAAAGAAAGCAACTGCCAAACTTTGCTAAAATGAGGTAAGACAGTCCTTCAAAATTTCTGCTTCACAGAAAATTTGTCAGATATTCTAGGCCTGTAGGCTGAAAATGGATGTTCCAATTTTGCAGAGGAACCTTGGGTGGCTGTCCAGGCAGCCAGCTGTTTCTGTCATTTCCATAGTTTTGGAAGTTGATTGCTCTGCATTTCCTGTTTACTCACATAATATCGTGTCTTTCTTGGGTTTTTGATGGGGTTGAATACTAGATAGTTATAGTTACAGTTTTTCTTATTACCAAATTTAGAAAAAAAAACCTTTCATAAGTGATGTAAAGTTTATAAGGTTGAAAACCATAAAAGCTTAAGTTGTTTGTCTAAGAAAATTTTTTAAGGTCTACAAAGATATTGTTAGGATGGTTATACAAGTTATGATAGAAAGTGGTTTAGGTATAAAACTTTGAACTCACTACGATAGGATGGATAATACAGTACTTTGTCTAAATTTGCCAAATACATATTGACTGGACATTGTGAATGAAATTCTTGTCTGATAATTGTCCTTATTGTATATAGTTTTTTCTGTGTTAGAGTTAAAATTTTACCTTTTTATTTAGACAAAAAGGAGGAAATTTTGAAGACTATTTGTACATTGTATGAAGATGTGTTGCTATGATTGGTATAGTAAAAAGCTGAACATCAAGTAGCTAGGCAGGAGAGATAGGTGGTACTTCTTTGCAGAGAGGAAATGACGGGAAGAAGAAGGTGGAGTCACCAGCCAGATACAGAGGAAACAGGATAAGAAGGGTGGACACAAGATAATGAGCCTCTTGGAAGAATGTAGATTAAAAATATGGGTTAATGTAAGTTATAAGAACTAGTTAGGAACAAGTGTAAGCTAAGGGCAATCTTTTATAATTAATAATAAGTCTCCATGTCATTATTTGTGGGCTGGCAGTTCCGACAAGAAAGTACAACTACAAATAATAATTTGACTTCTCTTTCCAATTTGTATTCCCTTGATCTCTTTTAATAGTCTTTTTGCTCTATCTGGAACTTCAAGTACTATGTTGAATATAAATGGAAACTGGACAGCCTTGTCTTATTCCTAATTTAATGGAGTTGCTTTGAGTTTTTCTCTATTTAATATGATGTTGGCAATGAGCTTGCTGTATATTGCTTTTGTTATGTTTCAGAATGTCATTTTTATCCATGATCTATCCAAGACTTTTATCATGAAGAAGTGTTGGATTTTGTCAAAGGCTTTTTGAGCATCTAATTAAATAATCATGTTTTTTTTCTTTCACTTTGTTTATATCGTGGATTACACTGACAGATTTTTGTATATTGAATCATCTCTGCATCTCTAGAATGAAGCCTACTTGGTCATAATGGATAATCTTTCTGATATTTTCTTGGATTTTGGTCAGCAAGTATTTTATTGAGTATTTTTGTATCAATGTTCATGAGGAAAACCGCTCTATAATTCTCAATCTTGGTGAAATCTGTGTAGTTTGGGTATCAGTGTGATTGTGGTTTCTTAAGAAGAATTTGGCAATGTTTCTTATGTTTCTATTTTGTGGAATAATTTAAGGAGTATTGGTATTAGCTCTTCTTTGATGCTCTGGTAGAATTCTGTAGTAAAACCATCTGGCTCTGTGCTTTTTGTTGTTGTCTTTGGGAGACTGTTAATGACTGCTTCTATTTTTTAGGTGTTAAAGGTCTATTTAAACTGTTTATCTGATATTGATTTAACTTTAGTAAAGTGGCACCTATTGACAAAATTGTCCATTTCATTTGTATTTTCCAATTTTGTGGAGTACAGATTTTTGAAGTATGACCTAATGATTTTTTGAATTTCTTAAGTGTGTGTTATGTTCCCCACTTCATTTCTGATTTTTTAATTTGAATATACCCTCTGTATCTTTTAGTTAGTTTGGATAAGGGTTTTTCTATCTTGTTGGTTGTCTCAAAGCATCAAATTTTGTTTTGCTGATTATTTGTATTGTTCTCTTTGTTTCTGTTTCGTTGATTTCAGCCTTGAGTTTGAATTTTTCCTGCCATCTTCTCTTCTTGAGTGCATTTGCTTCTTTTTTTTCTAGATCTTTCAAGTGTTCTGTAAAGTTGCTAGTATGAGATCTCTGAAATTTTTTTATTGAGGCACTCAGTGCTGTGAACTTTCCTCTTAGCACTACTTTCATTGTGTCCCATAAGTTTGGATACATTGTGCATTCATTTTCATTGACTTCTAAGAAGTCTTTAACTTCTCTCTTTATTTCTTCCTTCACCCAGTAGACATCTGCTGTAGGATGTCTTTCTGTATGCTGTGAATATGTGTGGTTCCCATTGGATAATAAATAAAGCTGTTTTGGCCTATGGCAAGAAAGCTTACAGCCAGGTGGGAAATCCAAGCTGAGATACAGAAAGAAGAAGGGAAGAATTAGAAGAGTCTTCAGCCTGCCGCTGAAGAAACAATAAGATGCCAGCAGACAGGTAATGCCATGGCCACGGGGCAACATATAGATTAATAGGAATGGGTTAATTTAAGATGAAGGAGCTAGCTAGCAAGAAGCTGAAACCATAGGCCATATAGTTTATAATTAATATATGCCTCTGTGTAATTATTTTATAAGCAGCTGTGGGACCGCATGTGGGAGACATTTGTCCTGACCATAAGTTGGGCAGGACAGAGAAACTTCCCTCTACATTTGGCACCCAAACATGATGGCAAAAGTTTCCATCTACCACCTGAAAGAACTTACTAAAACAGAGCTAAGAGCAGCTTGCTAGTTCATATGCCTTGTGGGGGCCATGGTACAGAGATGTCCCTGGACTGAGACACTCCAGCATTTTAGCTTGAGCAACAGCTTGGTGGATTCCTGCTGCAGTACACTGAGGCATCTGCAAGCCATGCAGCTCACTTTGTGGTGCATTTAGCATTTGTTAGTAAAGACAAAAAAGGGGGGGGGATCTAGGCTACATGCTTCTTGATGAAGGCATAGACCCACTGCTTTCCAGAGTTGGCAGTGAACAAGGCTCCCAGAGCTGGCAGTAAATTTACCTCCACCATGTTGGAAAGCTGAATGAAGTGGAGTCAATAGCCAAAGTTGCCACACAGCTTAGCAGTTTAAAATCTCTCCTGGACAGAAAAGGATTATAGATACACAATAAGACAGATTCAGATGGAATAAACCTTTAAATGTTTTATAATGTATATAAAAATATAGACAAGCTTAGAAGAGAGAGAAAAAATAAAGATAGTTATATAAAGAAATAGTTTTTAAAATTAAATCTTTTTTCAAAATTTTATAATTAATTTAATTTTACATATCATCCATGATTCTCCTGTCCTCCCTCCTCCATCCTCCCCCTGATTTCCCCCCAATCTACCTCCCATTCCCATATCCTCCAAGGCAAGGACTCCCCTGGGGATTCAGCTCAGCCTGGTAGATTCAGTTGAGGCAAGTCCAGTCCCCTCATCCCTTCACCTAGGCTGAGCAAAATGTCTCAGCCTAGGCCCTAGGTTCCAAAAAGCCAGCTCATGCTCTAAGGACAGGTCCCAGTCCTACAGCCTGGGAGCCTCCTAAATAGTTCAAACTAATCAACTGTCTCACTTATCCAGAGGGCCTGATCCACTTCCATGGGGGCTCCTCAAGCATTAGTTTACAGTTCATGTGTTTCCGCTAGTTTGCCTATTTGTCCCTGTGCTTTTTCCAATTATGGTTTTAATATCTCTTGCTCATATAATCCCTCCTCTCTCTCACTGATTGGACTCCTGGACCTCCACCTTGGGCTTGGCCGTGGATATTTGCATCTGCTTCCATCAGTCATTGGATGAGCATTCTATCATGACAGTTAGGGTGTTCGGCCATCAGATCACCAGAGTAGGTCAGTTCAGGCTTTCTCTTGACCATTGCCAATAGTCTATAGTAGAGTCATCTTTGTGGATTTCTGGGGACCTCTCAAGCAATTTACTTCTTCCTATTCCCATGAGGTCTTCATTTATCATGATATTTCCTTCCTTGTTCTCCCTTTCTGTTCTTAATCCAGCTGGGATCTCCATCTCCCCTAATCTCTCTTTCCCCCAACCCTTGCCCTCTATTACCCACCCACCCCTGCCCTCACATCCAGTTTGCTCATGTAGATCTCATCCATTTATCTGTCGTTGAGCTATCCCTGTGTCTTTCTTAGGGTCCTCTTTACTAGGTAGCTTTCCTGGAGTTGTGAGTAGCAGTTTAGTCATCCTTTGCTTTACATCTAGTATCCACCTATGAGTGAGTACATACCATGTTTGTCTTTCTGAGTCTGGGTTAAATCACTCAGGATAATTTTTTCTAGATCCATCCATTTGCCTGCAGACCTCATGATATCATTGTTTTTCTCTGCTGAGTGGTAGTACTCCATTGTGTGTATGTAGCACATTTTATTTATCCATTCTTCAGTTGAAGAGCATCTAGGTTGTTTCCAGGTTCTGGCTATTACAAACAGTGCTGATATGAACATAGCTTAGCATGTGCCCTTGTGGTATGATTGAGCATTCCTTGGGTATATGCCCAAGAGTGGTATAGCTGGTCTTGGGGGAGATTGATTCCCAATTTTCAAAGAAAGCACTAAATTGATTTCCAAAGTGTCTGTACAAGCTTGCATTCCCACCAACAGTGGAGGAGAGTTCCCCTTGCTCCACATCCTCTCCAGCATAAGCTGTCTTCAGTGTGTTTTTGAACTTAGCCATTCTGACAGGTGTAAGGTGGTATCTCAGAGTCATTTTAATTTGCATTTCCCTGATGATTAGGGATGTTGAGCAATTCCTTAAATGTCTTTCAGCCAGTTGATTTTCCTCTGTTGAGAATTCTCTGTTTAGCTCTATAGCCCATTTCTTAATTGGACTATTGGGTACTTTGATGTCTAATTTCTTGAGTTCTTTAAATATTCTGGATATCAGCCCTCTGTCAGATGTGGGGTTGGTGAAGATCTTTTCCCATTCTGTAGACTGTTTCTTTGCCTTGCTGACCATATCCTTTGCTCTACAAAAGCTTCTCAGTTTCAAGCGGTCCCATTGATTGATTGTTTCTCTCAGTGTCTGTGCTACTGGTGTTATATTTAGGAAGTGATCTCTGGTGCCAATGCTTTCAAGGCTACTTCCTATTTTCTCTTCTATCAGGTTCAGAGTAACTGGATTTATGTTGAGGTCTTTGATCCACTTGGACTTGAGTTTTATGCACGGTGACAGATATGGATCTATTTGCAGCCTTCTACACGTTTACTTCCAGTTATGCCAGCACCATTTGTTGAAGATGCTTTCTTTTTTCCATTGTACAGTTTTGGCTTCTTTATCAAAAATTATATGTTCATAGATGTGCGGATTAATGTCAATGTCTTCAATTCAATTCCATTGGTCCACATGTCAGTTTTTATGCCGGTACCAAGCTGGTTTTATTACTGTAGCTCTATAGTAGAGCTTGAGGTCAGGGATCGTGATGCCTCTAGAGGTTGTTTTATTGTACAGGATTCTTTTGGCTATCCTGGGTTTTTTGTTTTTCCATATGAAGTTGAGTATTATTCTTTCCAGGTCTGTGAAGAATTGTGTTGGCATTTTGATGGGGATTGTATTGAATCTGTAGAGTGCTTTTGGTAAGATTGCCATTTTTACTGTGTTAATCCTGCCTATTCATGAGCATGGGAGATCTTTCCATTTTTTGACATCTTCTTCAATTTCTTTTTTCAGGGACTTAAAGTTCTTGTCATACAGTTCCTTCACTTGCTTAGTTAGAATTACTCCAAGGTATTTTATATCATTTGTGGCTATTGTAAAGGGTGATATGTCTCTGATTTCCTTCTCAGCCTGTTTATCAATTGAATAAAGGAGAGCTACTGATTTTTTTTTTAGTTAATCTTGTATCCTGCTACATTGCTGAAGGTGTTTATAAGCTGTACGAGTTCCTTGGTTGAATTTTTGGGGTCTCTTATGTATACTATCATGCCATCTGCAAATAGTAAAAGCTTGACTTCTTCCTTTCTAACAACCTTGCCTTGTTCCTGATTTTAGTGGAATTGCTTTGAGTTTCTTTCCATTTAATTTGGCTGTTGGCTTGCTGTAAATTGCCTTTATTATGTTTAGGTATGTTCCCTGTATTCCTGATCTCTCCTAGACCTTCATCATGAAGGGGTGCTGGATTTTGTCAAATGCCTTTTCAGCATCTAGTGAGATGATCATGTGGGTTTTTTTCTTTCAGGTTATTTATATGGTGTATTACATTGACAGATTTTCATATGTTGAACCACCCTTGAATCCCTGGTATGAAGCCTTCTTGATCATGGTGGATAATTGTTTTGATGTGTTCTTGCAGTCAGTTTGCCAGTATTTTATTGAGTATTTTTGTATCAATGTTCATGCGGGAGATTGGTCTGTAGTTCTCTTTCTTTGTTGCTTCTTTGTTTGGCTTGGGAATCAGGGTAATTGTATTTTCATAGAAAGAGTTTGGTAATGTTCCTTCTGTTTCTATTGTGTGAAACAATTTAAAGACTATTGGTATTAACTCTTCTTTGAAGATCTGGTATAATTCTGTGTTGAAACCATCTGGTCCTTGGCTTTTGTTGTTGTTGTTGGAGACTTTTAATGACTGACTCTATTTCCATAGGGGTTATTGGACTATTTAAATAGCTTATCTGTTCTTGATTTACCTTAGGTATGTGGTACCTATCCAGTAAATTATCCATTTCTTTTATATTTTCCAGTTTTGTGGAGTAGAGGTTTTTGAAGTATGACCTAATGATTCTCTGAATTTCCTCAGTGTTAGTTGTTATGTCTCCCTTTTCATTTCTGATTTTGCTAATTTGGATGCTCTCTCTCTCTCTCTCTCTCTCTCTCTCTCTCTCTCTCTCTCTGCCTTTTGGTTAGTTTGGATAAGGGCTTGTCTATCTTGTTGATTTTCTCAAAGAACCAACTCTTTGTTTCATTAATTTTTTGTATTGTTCTCTTTGTTTCTATTTTATTGATTTCAGCTCTCAATTTGATTATTTCCTGGCATCTATTCCTCCTGGATGACTTTGCTTCTTCTTGTTCTAGAGCTTTCAGGTGTGCTGTTAAGTCACTAGCATGAGATTTCTCCAACTTCTTTATGTGGGCATTTAATGCTATGAATTTCCCTCTTAACACTGCTTTCATAGTGCCCCATAAGTTTGGGTATGTGGTATATTCATTTTCATTGACCTCTAGGAAGTCTTTAATTTTTTTTATTTCTTCCTTGACCCAATGATGATTCAGTTGAGCATTATTCAGTTTTCATGAGATTGTAGGCTTTCTGTAGTTTTTTGATGTTGTTGAAATCTAACTTTAAACCACGGATGTCTGATAGAAAACAGGGGGTTATTCCAATTGTTTTGTATCTGTTGAGATTTGCTTTATGGCCAAGTATGTGGTCGATTTTAGAGAAGGTTCCATGGGGTGCTGAGAAGAAGGTGTATTCTTTTTTGTTAGGATGGAATGTTCTGTAGATATTAAGTCCATTTGAGTCATAACATCAGTTAAGTCTTTTATTTCTGTTAAGTTTCAATTTGGCAGATCTGTCCAGTGGTGAGAGTGGGGTGTTAAATCATATATAAAACCCCACACTATTAATGTGTGGGGTTTTATATATGATTTAAGTTTTAGTAATGTTTCTTTTACATATGTGGGTGCCCTTGTGTTTGGAGCATAAATGTTCAGAATTGAAACTTCATCTTGGTGGATCTTTCCTGTGATGAGTACTTAATGCTCTTCTTGATCTTTTTTGATTGATTTTAGTTTGAAGTCTATTTTGCTAGATATTAGGATGGCTATACCAGCTTCCTTTTTAAGACCATTTGATTGGAAAGACTTTTCCCAGCCTTTTATTCTTAGGTAGTGTCTGTCTTTGAATTTGAGGTGTGTTTCTTGTATACAGCAGAAAGATGGGTCCTACTTTCATATCCATTCTGTTAGCCTGTGTCTTTTTATAGGTGAATTAAGTCCATTGATATTAAGGGATATTAATGACCAGTGATTATTCATTCCTGTTATCTTTTGGTGGTAGTGTGTATGTACTTCTCTTCTTTGGGGTTTACTGCTGTGGTGTTATCTATTGCCTGTGTTTTCGTGGGTGTTTCTGACATCTTTAGGTTGGCATTTTCCTTCTAGTGCTTTCTGTAGGGCTGGGTTTGTGGATAAGTAGCGTTTAAATCTGTTTTGTCTTAGAATGTCTTGTTCACTCCATGATGATTGAAAATTTTGCTGGGTATATTAGTCTAGGCTGGCATCCATGGTCTCTTAGCATCTGCATTACATCGGTCCAGGTCCTTCTGGCTTTCAAAGTCTCCATTGAGAAATCAGGTATTAATCTGATGGGTTTGCCTTTGTAAGTCACTTGGCCTTTTTCTTTTGCTGCTCTTAATATTCTTTCTTTATTCTGTATGTTTAGTTGTTTAATTATTATGTGTCGAGGGGACTTTTGGGGGGATCTATCAGTTTGGTGTTCTATAGGCTTCTTGTATCTTCACAGGCATTTCCTTCTTTAAATTGGGAAAGTTTTCTTCTATGGTCTTGTTGAATATATTTTCTGTGCCTTTGAGTTGGTATTCTTCTCCTTCCTCTATCCCTATTATTCTTAGGTTTGGTCTTTTCATGGTATCCCAGATTTCTTGGACATTTTGTGTTGTGACTTTTTTGGCATTGGTATTTTCTTTGAGTGATGAATCCATTTCCTCTATTGTATCCTCTACACCAGAGTTCCTCTCTTCCATCTCTTGTATTCTGTTGGTTATGCTTGCATCTGTGTTTCCTGTTCATTTACTCAGATTTTCTATTTCCAGCATTCCCTCTGCTTGTGTCTTCTTCATTGTTTCTATTTCCCTTTTCAGGTCTTGAACTGTTTCCCTCACCTGTTTCATTGCTTTTTTGTGGTTTTCTTTAAGGGATTTATTGTTTCCTTCCACTTTTTTATTTGTCTTTTCCTTTAGTTTTTTATGGATTTCTTCCCATTTTTTGTTTGACTTTTTCTCATTTTCTTTATTGATATCCTCCACTTTTTTGTTTATCTTTTCCTCAATTTCATTTTTAATTTTTTCTTGAAAGGCCTCTAGCATCTTCATGATGCTATTCTTAAGGTTGCTTTCTTCTGCTTCTTCTACCCTGTGATGTTCAGGTCTTGCTGTTGGAGGAGGGCTAGGTTCTGGTAATGCTGTATTGCCCTTTTTGTTGTTGTATGTACTTCTGCCTTGATGTCTTCCCATCTCCTGTCTAATAGGTATAAGAGTTGTCTGTGTCTGAGCTAGTTGCTAGTTGTTCCACTCTGTGTTTGTGTCTCAGGTGGCCCTTCTGGGTCTAATCTTAGCTCTTGTTCTGATTGGAGCAGGCAGTTTCTGTGTCTCAGGGAGCTACTCTTGGGTCAACCCAAGCTAGTTGATCCTGTGACTCACGAATTCATACTTGATCTTATCAGGGCTCTTGGTCCAGTCAGAGCTGACATATTCGGCATTTCAAGAAGCCTCTCTTGGTCCAATGAGAGGTGGTAGATTCTACTTCTCAGAAAGCCACACTTGCTCTAATCAGGGCTGGGAGATTCTCCTGAGTTTACTCTTGGTCCAATGACAGCTCTTTGTCCAATGAGAACTCTCTCTTTCTCTGGGCCAGATGGGAGCTCTCTGGGCCAGATGGAAGCTGGGGGTTGGTCTCCATGTCTCAGGAAGTGGCAGTGGTCTCAGGCAGGTGGGTGTGGGGGCAGGTTGTGTAGATTGCAGGGTCCACTGGGGGGTCTTGAAGAAGAGGAACCTTCCCAAGGGAGCCCTGCCCACTGGCTGGCAACTCAGGCTGAGTTGGGCAGGTCTTCCCAAGGAACCACTGGGGCCCAGAGATGGGAACTTAGAGCAGGCCTCCCTGGGTATGGACCCAGTCACTCACCTCTGGGCCAGATGGAAGCTCTAAAAATTAAATCTTTAAAGATAGTAAAAATACAAAAGTTAAGCCATATAATAATGGAAATTACACAAAGAATCTTATTTTATTGCTTCAGGGATTCTGAGCTACAGAGAAACATTTGATTGTAGGGGCTACTAAGTTAAACCAATATATAAATTTTAAAGATATCTTAACTTTAAAATTTATATCTAAGGATACGTTGCTTTGGAAAAGAGGTTTTGCTTTTGTTTCCACAGCAGATGAGAACCTATGGGTTGCTTCCACACTAATGTGATTTGACCATTCAAGACCCCCTGAAAGGTTAATACATTCTCACTGACTAGTTGAGCCAAGACTTAACTATAATTCTTAATTTTCTCAGGATCCCCATAAGATTGTCAGTGCCCCCAATCACCAGGAAGTAGTGTGGGAAGCTATGCTCAAATTCCTAAAATACTGTTTCTAAATGTTTATTTACATTTAAAGTAGGTTGGTTATAAATGCAATCTCTTTCTAAAGAAGAAAAAAGGATACAGGTGTGATAAGATGAAAGAGCATATTATTGACTCTGTTTTTAAAGAGTAACAACTTATTTTAAATTGCTATGGATTTTCGTTTATTGATACAAACTTAAAGTTAATTTTGTTATACTGCATATATATCTTTACTCTTGTTTAAGGTATTATGTTTAGGCAACTCATTTAAAATTGTAATGTACCATTAAGAAGTACAGATTAATTATTTGTCATCTATGATAAACTTACAGTCATGTTATGTTTTCTAGGTATAAATAGATATTTTTCAATTAGGTAGGTAATCTCAAAACACTTCAAAGACCTACAGAATATGGCATTTAAAATGTTTTAAGAACTTAGACTTTTCTGGACATTGAGACATGTCTGCTCCTGGCAGCACCAATCTACTTCAGAGAAGGTGATAGGCATCAAAGAAACTCCATATGGGGTTTGCTTTATTTATGGCAGAAGTTAGCAATTTGGGCAAAAAAAAACTGTTCTTACCTGGACTATTTGACAGTATGTTGTATAAACTGGACATGCTAGACCCATAGGAAGGTGACCATTGAACTTTACAAGGTGAGATGATCCTTCGGGTTCTTGCTTCACAGAAGAAAGTGCCAGACATTCTACAGGACACAGGGAGAAGCAACTGATGAACTTTTCCAGAATGGGTAGAACAGTCCTTAAAATTCCCTGCTTCACTGAAAGTTATGGCAGAGACTGTAGGCCTGTAGGCTGAAGATAGATGTCCCAACGTTACAGAGGAACTTTGGGTGACTGCCCAGGCAGCCAGATGTCTCTGTCATTTCTAGAATTTTGGAAGTTGCTTACAATGCATTCCCTGTTTATTTAGGTAACATTATATCCTTCTGGGGTCTTTGATGGAGTTGAAGACCAGATAGTTTTTCTTAGTCATGATAAAACATAAATAAGATATAAAACTTTAGACTCACAAAAATAGAATAGATGATAGAGTATTTTCTTTAATTTTGTCAAATAGACTAGATATTGTAACTGTAATTCTTTCTTGATAACTTTTGTTAGATATATTTTACTATGTTAAAGTTAAAACCTTCATTTTTTGATTAGACAGAAAAGGGGGAGTGCTGTGGGATCGTTCTGTATGTTGTGAATTTGTGTGCCTCCCATTGGATAATAAATAAAGCTGTTTTTGTTTATGGCAAAAACAACTTACAGCCAGGTGGGAAATCCAAGCAGAGATAAGAGAGAAGGTGGAGTTGGGAGATACATCAGCCTGCCACCAAAGGAGCAACAAGATGCCAGCAGACAGGTAATGCCACATCCATGTGGCAACACATAGATTAATAGGAATGGATTAATTTAAGATGAAAGAGCTAGCTAGCAAGAAGCTGAAGCCATAGACCATACAGTTTGTAATTAATATAAGCTTCTGGGGCTCTGGATGGGAGAGATTCGTGCTGACTGCAGAGCCAGATGGGACACAGGGAAATTTCCTTCTGCATCATTTAGTGGAGAGTTGTTCAGTTTCCATGTGTTTGTAGGCTTTCTGCTGTTTCTGTTGTTCTTGAAATTTAGCTCTAGTCCATGGTTGTCTGCAAGGATATGGAAGAGAGGATATTTCAGTTTTCTTGTACCTGTTGAGACTTGCTTTGTTGACTGAGTATGTGGTTAATTTTGGAGAAGTTTCTATGGGAAACTATAGAAGGTATATTCTTTTGTGTTTAGGTGAAATGTTCTGTAGATATCTATTAGTTGCACTTGGTTCATGATGTCTGTTAGCTCCAGTATTTTTCTGTTTAGCTTTTGTCTGGATGATCTGTTCATTGCTGAGAATTGGGTATAGTGGGTTAGTCTCCCACTATTAATGTATGATTTAAGCTTTAGTAATATTTCTTTTACAAATGTGTGTGCCCTTGCATTTTGGGCATAGATGTTAAAAACTGAAATGTCATCTTGGTAGAATTTTCCTTTGATGAATATGAAGTGTCCTTCCCCATCTTTTTTAATTAACTTTGGTTTGAAGTCTATTTTGTTACATATACTAATAGCTACACCACCTTCCTTCTTGGGTCCATTTGCTTGGAAAATCTTTTTCCAGCCCTTTACTCTGAAGTAATGTCTATGTTTGATGTTGGGACATGTATTTTTGTATGCAGCAGAAGGATGGATCCTGCTTTCATATCCATTCTGTTAGTTAGCTTGTGTCTTTTTATTGGGGCATTAAGTCCATTGATATTGAGAGATATTAATGAACAATGATTGTTAATTACTGTTATTTTGGTGGTAGTGGTGATGTGTTTTACTTTTGGTTTTTCTGGTGTGAAATTATTAATTTCCTGTGTTTTCATAGGTGTAGCTAATGTCCTTCAGTTGGAGTTTCCCTTCTATTACCTTCTATAGTGCTAGTTTTTTCAAATTTGACTTTGTCAAAGAATATCTTGTTTTCTCTGTCTATGCTGATTGAGAGTTTTGCTGAGTATAGCAGTCTGGGCTGGCATCCGTGGTCTCTTAGAGTCTGTAAGACATCTGCCCAGGCATTTCTTGCTTTTCGATTCTCCATTGACAAGTTGGGTGTAATTCGAATGGATCTGCCTTTATGTGTTACTTGGTCTTTTTCCCTTGCAGCTTTTAATATTCTTTCTTTGTTCTGTACTTTTAGTATTTTGGTTATCACGTGATGAGAGGACATGCCTTTCTGGTCCAATGTATTTGGTGGTCTATAAGCTTCTTATACCTTTATAAGTATTTCCTTCTTTGGGTTAGAAAATTTTTATTTGATGATTTTGTTAAAAATATTTTCTGGGCCTTTGAACTGTGATTATTCTCCTTCCTCTATTTCTATTATTTTTTGGTCTTGCCTTTTCATAGTGTCCCAGATTTCCTGAATGTTTGTGTCAGGAAGTTTTTAGATTTAACATTTTCTTTGATCAATGTATCTACTTCTTCTATATGTCCTCAACACCTGAGGACATTCTCTCTTCTAACTCTTGTATTCTTTTAGTGATGCTTATATCTGCATATCTGCAGTTCCTGGTGGTTTTTTTTTTCATTTTACTCAGTTTTTATTTTCTCTATTGCTTCTATTTCCAATTTCAGGTCTTGAACAGTTTTATTCATTTTCTTTTCCTGTTCGTTTGTTTGTTTCTTGGATTTCTTTAAGGTATTTATTCCCTTTTCTCCAATTGTGTGCTTGTATTTTCCTAGATTTATTTAAGGAATTTAATCATTTCCTCTTTAAGGACCTCTATCATCTTCATAAAGTTGGTTTTAAGGTCATTATCTTATGCTTCAGTTGTGTTGGAATATTTTGGGCTTGCTGTAGTAGGATAGCTGGGTTCTGGTGGTGCAATATTGCCATGACTGATGTTGATTGTGTTCTTACCCTGGCATCTAGCCATCTGGGTTTGGGATGATCACAGGTCTAGGCACTGATTTCTGAGTTTGTCTTTGTTGGATGGGTGTTTTGTTCCTTGGTTTCTGTTTCCTCTCTGATCTTCTGGTCTTCATGGCCTAGATTTCTATTGGCCAAGGCATGACCTCTAGTCCATCAGGGAGTCTCTGTCCAAATGTAGGACTGGACTTCTGGAGGCTAGCTTGGACTTTGGTCTAGCAGGGGGTCTCTGCCTGAGTTTTCTTATATGTTTTTCTGGCTGGCATAAGGTGGGGGTAGGGGCACAGCAGCAGGAGTTGGAAGTGAGGCAGGGAAGGGTGGCAGTAGGTTGATTCTTTGGGATCCAAACCAATGGCATGGGAAGGTTCTGAGGGCAGGTGGTCTTTTCCCTGTTCTTCTGAGCAGCAGACCTTCCTCTGAGCAGTATATATCCACTTGCATCCCAGTATTCTTTACTGACCTCATTATCAACCATAGGATCATGTCAAAAATGGAAATGGACTGCATAGAAGAACCTCAGTGAGTTAGAGTCTACTCAAGTAGGAGATCTACTTTAATTATGAATCAATTCTAAGCAACAGATTTGAACAGGGAGCCAATAAATTATTGTCAGTACTGGCCTGTATTTAATGTTGATGATATTACTTTCTAGACTGTACACACATACAGATACACACAGATACACACACACACACATATACACACACACACACACACACACACACACTTACTTTCACATAAATTATATCAGGTAGCTTCCTTGCTATGCTTCTTATAACTACATCATTATATCTTTCATTTCTCTCTACAATGAGTATTCGTGTCTGATGTTAAAATGACTTAGATATTTTGGATGGGAAATGACCACCCATAGTTAGCATGCTTCCACTTCCTTGTTATTACATTCTATGAGACCTTCCTCACTTCACATGCTTTGGCTGTTATCCTTCTTTTCTCCAGTGTCGTTGTTTGTTCATACAGATAACACTGATCAGCAGGAATGTGTATGACAAAAAAAATTGTTTTCTCTTAAGTTCAATTAGTACAGATTACAGTTGAATTTTACCTGTCATTCCTTGAAAACATGAAATACTAATGCTTTTGTATGTCTCTTTCAGCTTTTCCATCAAGCTTCTTGTCAACCTATTTTCAGTCAGGAATTTACAGTATTTCTTGTGAAGATTTCTTTGCATAAATATTTTGTTTCTTAACTTTGTGCCACATTTCTCCTTTCTTTTTAAAACTCCGTTTCTCAAACTGAAAATCTCATCCTCTCTTGGCATGTTAAAACAACAAGCAGATGTGGTACACATGCTGTTGGTTTTCTGTTTCTACAGGAGGAAGTCGGTTGAAAGAGTCTATTTTGACCAGCCCTCAATGCCAGTGCCACCAGGGCCATCCTTAGGATGTCCCCTCCTGTCCATCACCCCATTGCACACAGCTGCTGTGAACATACAAAGTCATTTCATGCTATGCCAAACCCACACACAATCTTGGTCGTCCAACTGTACAATAATCATTTGTTATTTTTTAGTATAAATGTCTAACATTATTGTCACTTTTTAAAAACATTTTCTGTTTTTTTTTTCTGTTTTTTGCCTAAGATGTAACTTTCTGAGAGAGAAGACTCCCTGAAGAAAAATTTTCCTGATTCAAAATTATTCCACATCTGACTTTTTGGATAGTTTGGCAATATCATTTATAACACAGATTATGTTTAAGAACATATGTAATTGCAGAGGCAGGCAGATTTCTGTGATTTCCAGGCCAGCCTGGGCTACAGAGTTAGTTCCAGGACGGCCAGAGCTACACTGAGAAACCTTGTCTCAAAAAACAAAACAAAACAAAAAACATATATAACTATAATAAAGGTTTTTCAATTTGAAAATACATGTAAAGAACAACTAAGTGTCTGTATAAGCATATATTCAATTTTACAGATATTTTTACTTCTGTTATTAAACATCCCCAAGATTTCATAGGTTACATGGATTATTTTACATTACTAACTTACATTACTCATCTTATTCTAACATTTAAGCAGTGCAAGAAGACTACAGAACTCTCCCTTTTCAAATACCTAGTTCTTGATCAACCAGAGGGAAATAAATACACCAAGAGCCAAAGGAATGTAGTTTTTGTTTGGGATGCCTATATCTGAAGAAAATTTTCACTAGAAAGAAGGGAAAAAGAAAATGTCACTTAGTTGTCCAAAAAGTATGTGGCTTACTAGTTTTAAGACTAATGTATCCTTCAGTATAAAAACATTAAGCATAATTTAAAATTTCACTCTGGACAAGCTTTATATAAACAGCCAGAATGCCATCACTCTTTCAGGTTCCTTCACATTCGCTCTGTTCTGTCTTGCTCTGCTGCAGCCATCACCAGCATCTGAGCTCAATCAAAAGCATTCTTAGATACACACACACAAGGAAAGATCTTTTTTAACTGATTACAATCCCAGAGTTTTCCTATGCAAGGACATATGGAAACTTCAACCCTTGGAGAATTCATGTTTCTTAGCTAAAGCCAAGAATCTCATGAGGAAGAAGCAGAGTGCCTTCTTTGAACTTCCAAAAGATGAGCTGTAATCTGCTTATCTCATTAGAAGTGACTCTCAATGTCTGTCTTTAATCATTGAAGTGTTTAGGGTGCTAGTGGGGGCTGCAGCAGTGTGAGATGGAAAAGAGCAAATGTAAGTGATTCTAAAAGAGAGGATGAGATTCTAACTGTATTTTAGGTAAGGCTTGTCATTAGGAGAGAACTTCCATATATTAATGTGCTTTGGAAGTCCATAAATATGAATCTTAAACACAACAATATGATTCTAAAGAAAGTGAAGTGGTGTTATCTTATTGCCATAGAACATGAACAGAGTCCTTTGGGCAGAAGGACATCCAGAATAATACAGACAGTGGGGCCTCTTAGAAATGCAGAAGGTGGGTCTTCTCCATAGTCTTCTTTTCAATAGCTCCCCCAGGGAATCTGTATGAACATTAAACTGTAAGAAGCACTGCTCCTGAGCCTTTATTCTTCTCTCTTCTCCTACATTTACTTCCTTGGCAACTGCCTCACTCTATCTTTTCCTGATGCCACATCCCTGTTTTAACTCTGCAAAAGTTTCAGAGTTCTGTTGTAACTATGACCAGTCTGTGAATTGATGGAATATCAACGGTGGATGAACTTTATCTTAAGATCATTCCCATTCCAGTACTTAGTTCTAAGAATATTACACAGAGGTGAAGTAATATCTGATAACAAGAAACCAGGTCAAGACCATTACAGTCAAGCTACATTAATTCATGCTGACTCATATACAAAATATTGTCTACTGGCTTGAAAAAAATAAAAGGAGAACCCTAAGCCTCTGAACAAATATTAATAGTTATAGTTTTTAAATGATTTAAAGTAGCAAAGCCTAAAATATTTAATCAACCACAACCCTCCATTGATTTAATTCAGTAACTGACTTTATCTTTTGTGTGTGTGTGTGTGTGTGTGTGTGTGTGTGTGTGTGTGTGTGTTTGAACCTATAACCATGCAAGTACTCTGTCACTAAGCTATATCCCTGGCCCCTTTTTCATTTTCATTTTTGTTTTGAGGCAGAATCTAACTGAGTTGTCCTATCTGGCCTTGAAGTTGAAATCACCCTGCTTCAACCTCCCTAAGTGACTGGAATTGCAGAAATTTCTCTGTCAATCAAAGAAGATTAATGTTCACACTTTGTCCCTTCTCATGGCCCACAGAAATTTTTCATGGTCACTTATACTCCAGTCCTAAAATTGTCTTTGATATGTTCATTTTTTGAGCAAATATTCATGGAATCTTAACAATTCTTTGTTCTCAATGTCTGTATCTATTTCATCTCTTCTATTGCCACTTCTAATTCTCTGAATGACATCCTTATCATCACTGACCTTGAGGAACACAGAGAAGCCCCAGACTAGCTTTCATAAATGTCCTATTCCTTTATACCAGCTAATTTTACACATATTCCTAGAAGCTCTGCACTATCTCCAGAGTAAGTTTTGTTAACAAGTTTAACAGCTTAAAATTTATGCATCCTAACTATGTAGTACTGGTGCACACCTTTAATCCCAGTGCTAGAGAAGCAGAGGCAAGTGGATCTCTGTGAGTCTGAGGCCAGCCTGATCTACAAAGTGAGTTCCAGGATAGACAGAGCTGTTACACAGAAACTCAGTCTCAAAAATAAATGTACTCTAATAATGTCCCACATTAGCATCGTGGCTCTCTGTTGGGAGCTGCATGATGTTCCTGGCAGTTACATCCAGAAATGAGGCTGTGGTGGCTATTCTAGGTTGTCAACTTGACTACATCTGGAATTAACTAAAACCCAAAAATGAGGGCACACCTGTAAGGGATTTTTATTTAATTTTTAGGTAGGAAGTTGTACTTTTAATGTAGATCTTTGAGGTGGGATGACATACCTTTAATCCAGATCTTTTGAGCTGGGAAACCCATAGCTAATTCAGCCTTCTCCTAGAAGCCTATATAAGGACATGGAAGAAGGAAGCTTTTGCTCTTGGCTTGTTTTTTCTGGCCTTGCTAGCAAGCCCATTCTTTCATTGGCATTAGAGCCTACTTCTTGGTATTCCAGCACACACTGAAGACAAGCTGAGACATACAGTTCATGGACTGAGAAACTACTGGATTCATAGGCTTTCTGTTCATAGCCAGTCATTGTTGGATTAGCTGGACCATAGCTTGTAGCTCATTCTAATAAACTCCCTTTCTATATATAGAGATATTCATTTTATAAGTTCTGTTGCTCTAGAAAACCCCGACTAACACAGTAGCTAAGGACAAAGCTCTCAACAGTGCATGTCTAACAGTGTATGAGGATTGTGGGGAACTTCTTAACTTCTGTCTATTGTATACCAGCCTAACACGTGTCTTTCTGTGCCCCTTTGTTCATGCATGGCTTTCTGGGCCAGCTGTTTTGATTTTCAATCATTCTGACCCCTAGTGTTATTTCTCAGATGTTTCACTTCTGCACTGTGTAATGATGTCTGTCTTCCATCAGTATTCAACCTGGAGAAGCTTCAGCTTGAAAGCTTGAAAAGATACATTTGAATACTTTTTTAAGTATGAAAGGATTTGAACAAGTCTTGTCTCTTGTCTTTTTTATTTATCTAAGCAGACAAAGTTCTCAAACAGATCTGGCCCCATTTCACCCTCTATAAATTCCACACAGCCTCCTTTCCTCTTGGAAAGAACAGATTACAGGCAACACACACACACAGACACACACAATGAATGAATTCCACATTACTCAGAGGATTTAGAATGTCTCATCACTTTAGCCACACCAGATAGCCTTCCTTTCCCCAGCTCTATGAACTTCTTAAATTTTGCATCTATTTTCAGTTTCAGTTAGGGTTCCTGTGGTTTTGTATCTGGTAAGTTCTTCTTGAATTGATTAAATGGTGTCTCTTTAATCTCTCTTCCAACATGTGAAATAAATTTGGGTTGTTTTTGTTTTTTTGCAGTAGAATTATTGCTTCTGTGCAATATTTGTTGGCTGAAACCATAACAATTCTTTTCTTTTGCTTAACAGGAGTTTTTCCATAGTGGAAAATGTTTGATCCTAGACACTTTGAAGTCACACAAAATACTATAAATATGACCTTGACCTGGACAGAGGGGCCTCAAAGATGCTTCAGCAGGTAAAGGCTACAGCTGCCATGCCTGACAATCTGAGTTCAGTCCCCAAGACCAACAGAGAGAGAGTCAGCTCCCACAGATGTCGTTTGACCCTGACCTTCACATAGCTCTCTCTCTCTCTCTCTCTCTCTCTCTCTCTCTCTCTCTCTCTCTCTCTCTCTCATAAATATTTTTTAGTAAACTTTTTAAAGTCACTACTAAGGATGTAATTTATCTACTTACCATTTAATGCCAATTCCACAGCAATTTCTCCTGTCAACATCCATTCTCAGTAATATTGTCTCCATAAACCTCTCTAACTTCAACCATTAGACAACAAACACAGAATTAAAGGGACATCAAAAAAGTTACGGCTGCCTTTTAACATGGAACTTTCTATCTTACTACATAAAATATGTCCTTTTTGGACTGTAGAATCATTCATAACTTTGTTCTACAATATTACTAAATGTACCTACAGGTAATTATATATTTATGTATTTATATATTTAATTTATTTATATGTATAAAATATAAAATGAACAAGTTGTAATACATTGAAGTAAATTTTAAGATAAAAGATGTTGTAAAAGAGTTTCTAACATTAAAGATATTAACTTTAAATTTTAATACACTTAGAATGGTCCTATAAATTAGTATGACCAGTTGGAAAGGACAGGAAGAGAAAACACATGCCTTACTCCCAAGCATTCACCATTTATAAAGCTTTTATTTTAATATTCTATATAATACCTCCACAACACATTGAAAATGGAGATGTCGAGTCAGTGCCTACATAGAGTCTTCACCCCTGCATTCCAGAATCTTTGGTACAGGAACATATTCTAAATGCTCTCAAAAGAGAAATGTAAATACCAAGCCAGACACAATGTTTATCTACATAGGTACTACCTTTAAGATATGGTAGGGCAACCATAGCACTTGTGGGGGTAACCAAACAATAACTGCTTTGACTTAAAGCCCACTCCATGAGATGGAACCCAGACGCCTATACCTAACACTTCTTGGGTGGTCAACAATCTGATACTAGATATACCTGGGACCTATGGCAAAACCAAACAATACTGACATAAAAAGAAAAAATGTGGTGATAAAATGACTCCTAATGATATTCTGCTACACTCATAGATCAGTGCCTTGTTCAACTATCCTCAGAGAGGCTTCCTCCTGCAACAAATGGAGACAAATAGCGAGATCCATAGCCAGACATTATGCAGAGAGTGAGAGACCTTGGAACACTCAGCCCTAAATGGTATTTCTCCATCAAATCCCTCCCCTGGAGTGGAAAGAACATGAGAGCCAGAGAGAGTGGAAAACATCCGGAGAACACGGTGCTCTAAATCAACACAAGCAAAGCTCGTATCGACTTCCAGAGGCTGAAGCACCATGCACAGGGCCTGCACCAGACCATCTGCGTATTTATCATGACTTCTAGTGCAGTGTTCTTCTGGGGCTCCTGGGTGTGCAAAGGAGTGGGGTCTCTGATTCTCGTGCCTACACGCTGGGCTCTTTTTCTCCTGTTGGTTTGTCTTGTCCAAAATCCACATGATTGTTTTTTGTTTTATCTTATTTATTTTGTTGTATCTTTTAAAGAGGAATGAACAAAAATGAAAACCTAGCTACTAGGATAAGGATTAACACCTGAACTGTCACTTCTACATGCTGGGAGAGGCAAAGTCAGTTTTATCCAATAGAGTGACACTGAGTCAACCAGAGGACAGACCTCAGGTTCAGAAGTATTTGACCAGCATGTAATGGACTCCATGTTGCTGTTTGTTTTTGTTCTGTATCTGTACTTTCTTTGGTTACAGTTTGGTAGGAGATTTTGTTTGTTTTTCTTTTAGGGTGTGGTTTTATTCTATTTTCTTGGGTTTTTTTCGGGGCTTTGTTGTTATATTGCAGTTTTGTTTATTTTTTGAGAAAGAATTTAAAGTTATGTGGGTAAGGAGTAGGAGAGGATCTGGAAGGACTTGGAAGAGGGGAAGAATATGATCAAAATATATTTAAATGTAAAAATTGTTTTAAATAATAAAAAGAAGGATCTTAAAAACTTCAAAGGAAAACGCATTTTCCATATGACCAGTTAAGCCGATGTAAAACATATTTAGCATTTTTAATAATAAAATGGAAGACATGTAAGTCATCTTTAAGCCTTAAATAGTTAGTAGATAGACCTCAAAGTGACCATCTCTTTTCAGGTCCTTGAATGTCATCACCAATATATGCTTACCAAGCCTCCAAAGTCATTTCAGCAAGAATCCTTCTCCATCATTTAAAGCAGCTCCTCCAGATCTTACTCTTCTGGCTTACCCCAACATGAATGCTGCTGAGTCAGTCCAGTAAGAGCGCCCCTTCCTTACTGTATTCTATTTGCTCATTCAAATGACTAAGCTCCTCCCACTCCGAACCTGAAACTTGCCTGTAAATCTCCACTTGTTTGGAGTATGGGGGTCCCATCACTCTTTTGTCTTTGAAAGCTTCAACATGAGTCTCAGTTGTCTTAAACAAAAATTTTTCTCATCATCTTAACAAGCACCAAAATAAAATTTTCTAAGAGCTGTGGAACCATGATCCAGGATCACGATGAGTCAAACCTATCACCTAGAACTACAGCTGGTCAATTATGGATTCATTTCTTCACACCTGACTGATGGAAGATGGATGTCATGAACTCCAGACACAGGAATGACCTTGTGACATTTCGGACCTTGAGATTATACATCTTCTCTAAAGCTTAATTCAAGCTCAAGGCTAAGGTAGCTGGCTGGAAAACAAAACTCCTACACAGAAACCTTGCTGTTTCCAGACTTCTAGGATAGAGTGTTTTCCCGTCTATCTGGAAAGCCTGTAAGGAACTGAACTCAGGACCCTTGCTACTCAATCTCCACTTTGCTGTGACAAAGTGACTGACAAAAGCAACAGGAAGGGGCATTTATTTGGGTTCAAATTCAAACGCTTCAGTCAGTCCATCATGTGGGGAGGGAAGCTGGCCATTGCATTCACATCAAGAAGCAGAGGGCAGCCCTCCTTCCCCTTCACAAAGCTGACTCCAGGGCGTGCTGCCCAGGGAGAAGATAGGATGCTGGAGGCTCCTCTCACCCCCAGAACACCATGTACCGGCGGGGGCGAGGAGGGGGGTCCGGTCCTGCCTCCTTGCCTACCAGGCTCGACCCCAGAGCCAGCTTTCTCCTCGGACTCTATCATTCCCACCCTTCTGGTCCCGCTCCACTCCACCCACTTCTCCATCTTTTCCTCTTCTCTGGTCACTCACACCCACACATCCTCCCACGCACCCTCTTCCTCAGGCTCTCCCACTCTCTCTCAGGTTCAGACTCTCAACTCATTGTGGGTGGATCTTCCTCTGGGAAAGAGGGAGGAGGGACCAGGACCTGAGTCGCACAATGGTTGTCTAGATGGGCTTAGTAGCCTTTTTGAGGGACCTCCTTGCCCCTATCCTGGGACTTTGATACCTTTCCAAGTTCCCGGAACTTCCCACCCTTCCCCTGCATCCCATCAGGAGATCAGTGTATGGAGGTTCAACACCTGGCAGTCAGGTATAAGAAACTGAGACAAGAGCTTTGTACCCTCTTCCTTAGATCCCACTACTTCAATCTATATTCAATAGATGTGGAATCCGTCAATGAGATCAAGGGCCAGACATGGTACATTATGTCCCTGACCCTTTGCTGCTTCCTGTCTTGGAACTACTTTTATACAGTTTTGGTTGAAGATTCTATAGCTCACTCAACACCCTGAGAACTATACCCTGCAAGCCAGCGGTGTCTAGTAGGTCTGCCCGGCGGCCTCATTTGTCACCATCACCTAGACAAGCTGATGCCTTCACACTCACCTTCAACGCCTGTGAAAAGCCTGCTAGTGAGAGCTCTGGTGGCCCTGGCCTCTCAGAACCAGGGCCCATCTAACACATGTGCTCCGAGGCCTGATCCAAACTGGGTGAAGGCAGCCCTGAAGACTTGGCTACGCACCAGAGGTGAAGGTGGATAAGAAAGTCCAGAGCGGGTCACCTCCCCTCCACTCTCCATCCTTCTTCCCATCTCATGCTGTGTAAAGCTGCTGTGTAACCTAATTTGCAAATAATAACGTTTAAGCAATGACAGAAAGAGGAGGAGAAAGAAGAAGAAGAAGAAGAAGAAGAAGAAGAAGAAGAAGAAGAAGAAGAAGAAGAAGAAGAAGAAGAAGAAGAAGAAGAAGAAGAAGAAGAAGAAGAAAGCTGGGACAGGCAGGACCCAACCCACCAACCAAGCCCTGGAATGGCATTCCTATTTTTTACATTTAGGTTATGTCTTCCCACTTCAGTCAACCTTATCACAATAACCCCTAGCAGACATTTTCTGACATTTGTTTGTGTGGTAATTTGAGATTCTGACAAGTTCACGGTCAATAGAACTGATAACTAGTTCTCAGGCAAAGAAAGGTTTGGTTGGAGCCCAAGGCTTCTTGTTGGTGAGAAGTAAGGGCGGGCCTCTTGTCATAGTAAGAAGCTCTTTAGAGTTCTAGGCTCTCTGTGAGAAGCTGGATTGCTGCCTGATGTTTTTGTGTTTATGAGATGAAGAAGCTGTTTCAGAGTTCTCAGCCTGTTTGCAAGTTTACCATGGTTAGGAACTGCAAACAGCGGTGGGATGGGGTGTGGAGACAGCTCCATGCTGCCACCTGCAGCAGCCTGCTCTTTCTTAAAGAGATCTCTACTAGGATGAAAGCAAGATTCTTGATTTTCCTGAAGAAAAGGCTCTCAGAGGAATCCAGGAAGAAACAGAGTTGAGGAAGAGATTAATTTAAAGATAAATTTAAGCACAGGCCTATCCAAAGGGGGCGGGCTCCAGGGAAGTATAAGACACCCCGAAAGAGAGTACAAACTCTGGCAAGCTGTGCTTAAGTGTCTTGGCAGTAGCCATACATAAGATTTTGGTGACTTTTGAGTCACATCTCAAGGTATTGCTAAGAAACTCTTTCCTTTCCCCATTTTTTCAATAAAGGAGATCACAGAGTAGCTTCAGAGGTGACTTAGATAAGATTACAATGTGATAAGATAAAACCAGGGGTCACAAGAGTTGAGCCAGGGTTAAGTCATATCTTTTACTGTAAATGAGGATTTTTGTGTATGAGAGAAAATTATGGGATTATAAGTAGGAAAGAAGAAATGTAATAGTCAAATATCATATATATTGAGGACTTAAGCAAGGTTCATTGCTGTTTCAACCTTCTTATTTGGGATATTTTGATATAAAGTGAACATTGTCTCCATGTTGCCAAATTATACAGCAAATATTATAATGAGGGAATCCTGGAGTCAGCTCACAAGACTTCAACCAGACTCTAGAGTGAAGCATTCTTTTCCCTTCCCATATTATTTCATCTCCATCACCTTCTTCATCTCTGTCTCTATGTCTATCTCTATCTCAGATTTCCCTGCCTCAGAACAAGAGCATCTCAACAAGTTCAACCTTCTCTCCTTTCTGGACTTGCTTCTACGTCTAGGCTCCAGGACAGAGATGATGTCTTTCCTTCCTTACTGTCATCCCTACCCAGGACAATGTGGGAGCTCAATGGCATCTCTAGGAGACTATGCTACACTCTAAAACCTCTTCTTCCTGTTGCTTCTGTTCCTTTTACTCCTTCCATCCTCAAATCCCTCACAACTCTACATCCTCCATCTCTCTACCCATCACTACCAAACTCCCATCCCATTTCATTCACTGAATTCCCTGCAGCCACTAAATTTGAGCTGCATGAGAGGTTCTCAGGGGACTCTGAAGTGTCCAAAATCCACTACTGGAGAAAATAAACAGAGAAATAGGAATCACACTGGATGTTAGACATTTGGGAAGTCTGAGGTTCGTGACAAGAGTTATGTGATGTTTCTCACACTCTCACCTAACACTTGGTCCACAGTCTCTATAAGACTATATATCAAAGCAAATGAAAGTCTCCTCCACGTGTACTGGCAAAAATGTTGGCTCCCATATTGTATAGGATGCTGAGTTTGTGCTATCCTGCCAGAAATAACATTCATGTTAACAAATATAAAATAAAATAAATCAGTGAATTCGTATTGCTGGGCTCACCTGCTTCAATTTCACCTTCTTTGATGTTGTAGCTTGTGGATTTCAACAGCTCTCCTTCTTTTCCTTGTAAGTTATCTGTAACAACAGTTTGGTAGATTATACTTGTGAGAACAAAAATGAAACGCTTATTTTTGTACTCTGTCCTTGATCTTTCTATAGATGGAAAACTCATTGAACTTATGCAAATAACTACATTCTTATTTTCATGGTCATATTCTAATTTACATAAGTCCAGTAAGAATCTATCTTTCTTCTAATATAACATAATTAGAAAAAATTGATTATATAAATCAGACTTTGGAATGACATATTACAAAATAATGAATGGAATCACACATGATCAGAAATTCTTTTAAGGAACAAAGATTCATTTTATACTGGCAATGGTCAACAAAAAGCACGAACTGACCTACTCTGGTGATAGGATGGCCAAACATCTTAACTGTCGTGCTAGAAATCTCATTCAATGACTGAGGGAAGCAGATGCAAAGATCCATGGCCAGGCCCTAGGTGGAGCTCCAGGAGTCCATTTGGCGAGAAAGAGGAGGGATTGTATTAGCAAGAATTGTTGAGACCAAAATTGGAAAAAGCACAGGGACAAATAGCCAAACTAATGGAAACAGATGAACTATGAACCAATAGCTGAGGAGCCCCTAACTGGATCAGGCCCTCTGGATAAGTGAGACAGTTGATTAGCTTAAACTGTGTGGGAGGCACCCAGGCAGTGGGACTGGGACCTGTCCTCAGTGCATGAGCTGGCTGTTTGGAACCTGGGGCTTATGCAGGGACACTTCACTAAGCCTGGGAGGAGGGGACTGGACCTGCCTGGACTGAATCTACCAGGTTGAACTGAATCCCCAGGGGAGTCTTTGCCCTAGAGGAGATGGGAATGGGGGTGGGCTGGGGGGAAGGGGGCACAGGAGAGGAGAGAACAGGGGAATCTGTGGCTGATATATAAAATTAAATTAAATTATAAAAAAAAAATTTAAAAAGAACAAAATGGTTGTAAAGAAAAAAGTCAAAAAAAAAAAAGAAAAGAAAAACACTTATAAAATTCTCTTGGAAAACACATTCTGGTACCTGGTAAGTGACTTACAAGATTCTTGAGCTTACTGATAAGTAAGAAAAGCCATTTCCTACAAAGGCCGGGGATACTGAAACATTCTTAGAAGTCTGAGAAAACAATTTACCAAGATCTAAAAACATTTCATTGAACTTGGTGGTGAGCTTGATTTTTTACCCTTGAGGGGCTTTTAAATTCAAGTACAAAGTTCTTATAAAAACTGGCCCCAAAGCAAAATGTAAGGCCTGTGCAGTTGGTACTATTCTTGCTACTGTAGAACTGAGAACAATCAAGCTGAGTATAATGAGATCACTCCTAATTTAAAACTAAAAAGCAAAAGATGGTAGACTGTAAAAAGAAAAGTTAAGTTTCAGGGGAAAACAGCACCAACACACCTCCATATGTTTTGCTCACATATATCACCTTGAGGGTTGTTTGTCTGTTCAATCTGTCTGTAAAGTAGATTGGATGTGGCTATCTTTTACATTTTGTCAGTGTTCATCAAATACCAAAGCATTCTAATTCCTCCAGCACTTGGCTGTTTCCAAACTAAGATTGCCTGTATTAGAAAGGACTATTTGGGAAAACAAAATAAGTAGGGTTGATCATGGAACTGGTTTATGCAACAGACACCAGAAAGTTCCACGACATACCATCTACACCTGGAAACACTGAGAAGCTGGGGTTGTTAAGTCAGTCAAGCTTGAAAGTCAGAAAGTCTAGGGGAAGCAATTGTGTAAGTCCTAGTCAAGGATCAAAGGTGTGAGAAGAAGCTCTAAGAACCAAACACAGGACAAGGAATAAAACTCACCCTCTTCTGCGTGTGGCTCTCCTCCAGCTTTCAGTTGCCTGAGTGATGCCCACCTATGTCAGCAATGGTAGATGTCCCTAATCAGTCTACTGATTCAAATGCAAAAGGCTTCCAGAGATATCCTCACAGTCATTTCCAGACAAAATCTGTCTGGACTTTCTTGAGTTCAGTCAACTCTCTTCTTGACCAGAATGTGGTCAACAGTTTGTTCTATAAGCCCTCTTCTCAATTGGATCTTGGCTGCTTGGTTCAGTTTTAGCAATCCTACTCATTCATTCTAGAAAGAATCTCTTGACAGCCAATTACCTCTAGACTCTTACAATATCAATATAGTACTCTGGAAATTATAGAGAAACAGAATCAAGATGAACAGGTAACGGAAGATTGATACATACAAGCATATATGCATATATATATATATATATATATATATATATATATATATATATACACATAGGTGATAGAAACATGGTGGTACTAAATGGGTGATAATAATGATAGATGATATATAAATTGATTGATAGATGGATAACTAATGATAGATACAGAGAAAGAGAGAGAAAGGAAGGAAGGAAGGAAGGAAGGAAGGAAGGAAGGAAGGAAGGAAGGAAGGAAGGAAGAAAATTGATGGATGGATGGATGGATGGGTATATAGATGATAAAATTTATTCATACATCATTATGTAGGATAAATCCAAGGTATACAGTTGTCAAATTTGTCATTCTTTTACTGATGTAATGAATTCCTGAGACAATCAACTTACAGAATTTACAAAGCTAGTCCAGGCTAATGCAGGATCCCTTACACCAACTTTGATTTCCATCTTTCAGAGGAATCCAACTTTAGACTACTTTCATGATTTCCTCTATTATCTTCCTCATTTTTACATTATTTAAATTAAATTATCCATCATCTCCTCCTCCTCCTTCTCTTCTTTCATCTTCTTCATCAGTTTTAGGTATTAGCTTCTGACTTTGTGTGATAGACACAAGGAGTTCCTATACATTGGAGGTGGACAGGCTTGGGATAGGCCAGTTTTATTCTAGGGTAAAGTGGTGGGATATAGTCACTTTACTGAAGGGCCACTAAAATTACAACCTACACTCTTTTGTTTTGCTTCTGCAAGGAAATCATCTAATTCCTTGCTGGGGAGCAAAAGCATGAGTATCCACTGAGGAAATGGGAGATGAACTATTCTAGTTTTTAAGTAGATTTTTACTGGAATATTTCTTTGTGAACCACTAAAATCCTTATCCAGCCTATTGTCAAAAAATCCAAAGTATCTCATTTTCATCCTACTTAGAGTATAAATGTCCAGTGCCCTCTTCATTGATGAAGGAAGTGTGGTTACCCAGGAATATTAAGTGTCTTTGGAAAAGAAAGAAACTGCATCACAATTTGGAAGGAATTCTAAACTCCATTGTATTAAGGTAGCTTCATATTCAGTCTCTAGTTTATCTGAATCTCTTCTAGATAACTCCTATTTCTTTCTGTCTTCCTTTCTTCCTCGTTTGCTTTGTCATTTATCTTGATACTGCAACCAAATACTTGACAAGAACACACTTAGGGGCCGGGGAGAGAGCTCCAAGCCTTGACTGCCCAAGTTCAATCCCCAAAAGCCCACAAGTTGTAAGCAGAGAACTGACTCCCCAAAGCATGTCTTCTGATTTCCCAATACTACCTACAACATGGGCTCCCATATACATACAATGAATAAGTAATTGTAACAAAACACTCTAGAAATCAACTTAAAGGAGGAAGGGCTGATTGTGCCTTACAGTAGATTGTGGAGGAGAAAATGGTGGCACAAACTTGGGGCGTCTGGTCCATTGTGTCAGCAGTAGAGAGCAGACAGGAAGAGAGGCTGGGCTATGACTGCTCTTGGTGATCCACTTCCTTCAGCAAGAGTCTACCTCCTAAACACCTCACAAGCTTGCTAAACAGCACCAACAGCAAGAGACCAACCTTCAAAACCAGGCACTTACATCAGCACTCCACTTCAAACCACAACACCTGACCTTCCATAGGATGTGCATATGCATTGTTTTTATAAACCACCATTGTTCACTGTCTAAAACTGTCGTGAATTCTTAGCAGAGCAAAATTTACAATCCACGCAACCTGTAGTAACAGCATCAAAATATCAGTCCACTGATGTGGTCAGAGCCTCATACTCTAGAGCAGTGGTTCTCAACCTTCCTAATGCCGCAACACTATAATACAGTTCCTCATGTGGTGGTGATCCCCAACCATAAAATCATTTCATTGCTACTTCATAGTTGTAATTTTGCTACTGTTATGGACCATAATGTAAATATCTGAAATGCAGAATATCTAATATGTGGCCCCCATGAAATGGTGGTTCAACCCCCCAAAGGCAATGAGACCCAAAGGTTCAGAACCACTACTCTAGTACTTCCTAATGCTACCATAATGGCAACAACATTTCATTTTTTATTTCATAATTGCATTTATCCATCTATTTCCTTATTTATTTATGTATCTATCTTTATTTATTTATTTGTGTGTGTGTGCCATGAGTGTCATAACACTTGTGTAGGGGTCAGAGTACAACTTGAAGGATCAATTCTCTCCCTCTGTCACGTGGTTTCAGAAATAACACTCAGGGCATCAGGGATGGCAGTAAGTGCCTCTCTTTCTCCACTGAGCCATCCTGCTGACCTAACAATTACATTTCAATAGAAATTTAGAATCAACATTCCAAACACAGTCATATTTAGTGCCCATCTGAGGCAAGTGGCTAGAAGAACGCTTCTGTCTAGGTAGATGACAATACCCAGGGTGATCAGAACATGTAGATAAGTGGGGTGATAGACAGAAGAAGGCTTTTCAAGCAGACAGAGTGAAATGAAGGAGAGGTGATATGGACAAGGGTTAATTAGTCCAATGACAGCAGCAGCAACAACACAACATATTTGATGTTTGAACTCTGTTTGATCGTTGAAGAGATTATCAAGGTAAATCTTCCCAAGTATCATTAAGAGAGGTTATTTCTCCTTTGCAGGCCCAGAAATGAGAAATAACTTGCCCAGAGGTTCAAAGCTAGCAGGATAAAATCAGGACCTTGACAGGAATGAGGTTTCCATGATGGCCTGCTTTCTTTCTATCAGTTCACTTCATTCTAACAAGTGAGCTGCATTTTGTCATTATCTCCTATTTCCAAGTCAAAATCGAGGCTGCCTTAACTCCTAGAGCTCGGATCAGCTATTGGAGCACATTGTCTGTCTGTTAGTCTTCATAATATGATATAAGTATTTGTACAACCTAACAGCAAAAGCATGTTTAGAATAGAAATGAAGTCTAAAAAAAAAAAAAAAAAAAAAAACACACAAGATTTATTGTTTGGGGAACCAGGAAAACGCAGCCCTGGTTTGTAGCTCTATTTTATCGTTATTAGCTATATGCCCTTGGGCAAGTACGATAAACTCCCTGTACCTCAGTTTCATTATCTATAAAGTGTGGAAAATAATATCAGCTTCTATACCTCATAAAGCTTCAGAAGAAGAAACTGCAGCAGAGTCTGCCTGCTATCAACCACAAGAGTTATGCAAATACCTGATTTGGGTTTTGTTATTATTTTGAAAAGACAACTGCCACAGAGACACTCAACAACCTGAAAATGGAGCCATAAAAGGGTTATTTTATGCTTACATGAATGGAAATTACTCAGAAACATGATTTTAAAAATCAAAGAGGATAGAAGTCTGACTTTGCAATTAAAATGAAATTTAAACACACTTAAAAGTCCAACATAAGAAGATAACATATGGGCTTGAAGCAGAGGTGCCCCTGAAGAGACTTAGGCCTTTTATTCCTTCAATTAAGAAAAAAGAAAGAAAGTTTGTGCACAAGACAACATGTGGGTAGTAAAGCACAAAGAGACCTCTCACTAGAGAAGTTTAAAACATTTTTTTTTTAGAGTGTACTCTTTGGCTCTCTAAAATGAGTGTATATCTCTTCATTTATTTAATTGTAAATCTATCAATCCAAACTGTTACCAAGTTGCAATACTCCCAAAAGAAAATAATTAAAACTGGCAAACCTTTGCCTTCCTCGGGCTCAAAGAAAGTATAATAAAAGAGAAGTTAATGAAAAATAATTCATATTGCAGAATTTTTCAAGTACGTACCTTGAAAAAGTTTGAATTCTAATTCTGTGAATTGTTCCATTTAAAATATAAAGTCAGGGCCAGCAAGAGGCTCAGGAAGAAGGATACTTGCTGCCAAGTTTATTCTACTGAACCTACATGGGGTAAGAACCCATCCCCACAAGTTGTCCGGTGACCTTGCATGTGAGTGCACACACACATACATATACACACATACACACACATTGATAGCATATGCAAAAAAAGATATAGACAGACAGATGATGATGATGAAGATAGATAGATAGAGACAGACAGATAGATAGATAGATAGATAGATAGACAGATGGATGATAGATAGATAGATAGATAGATAGATAGATAGATAGATAGATAGATAGATAGATAGATAGATATGATAGAGAGAATTTTATTTAGATGATAAAGCCTTTCCCCTTGGATGATAATATTCCCAAGATGCTGAGAAAGAAATGTTGACCTTTCCCCTCTTGTTCAGTTTTATTTCTGTACCCATGATAGAGATTGACAGGGCTTAATTCTTAGAATTTACTTGATAAAAATCTTATGGACATTTTTGCCTTCAGACCCTTTTAAAACTAGGGTAGTCACTTTTATAGACAAAAGCAAGTCCAATGATGAAGAGTATGAACACACACAATGAGCAATCCATATAAAATAGACCACACATGCCTTCTTTTGACACTGTGTCCCAGGTGAGTCACTTTCAGAGTAACCTGATTCTCAGATGACAGACTCCCAAACAGAACTTCACATCTCCAGAAGAGAAGAAAGGGACTCGAGGATTGCAGAACAGCTTATTAACATTCCAAGTTAATAGAATGTTCTTCATGTAGTGGGGGTTGTCCTTGAACTCCTGAAATAAAACATGAAATATAGTTGCCATTATGATGGCATTAGGAAGTATTAGAGAGGGTGTTCTAAAGCTGTGGGGCTGCGACCCCTTTGTGGGTCTAACAACCCTTTCACAGGGGTCACATATCAGATGTTCACATTATAATTCATAACAGTAGCAAAATTAGTTATGAAGTAGCAATGAAATGATTTTATGGTTGGAGATCGGCACATGAGGAACTGCATTAAAGGGTCTCAGCATTAGGAAGGTTGAGAACCACTGCTCTCGAGTATGAGGCTCTGACCACATCAGTGAACTGTATTTTGATGCTGTTACTACAGGTTACTAGTCTCAAGGGTCTGGCCTCTTTTTCCTCTTTTCTTTCTTTCTTTCTTTATAGATACTTTCTCTCTCCCTCTGCTCTCATTTACTCCTTCCCTCCCTTCCATGATTTCTTGCCATGTGATTCCTTTTGTATATTATACTGCATTCAAAAAGTCCCTAACTACATGCAGTCTCTTGATCTGGGGACATCACCGCTTCTAGATCTATGAACCAAATAAACTTCTGTTTTTTATAATTTATCCAGACTACTGACATTCTGATATATCAGGAAGAAAGTTACTGAAAGGGATATAGTAAGTTTTGTTTTCCAGAGGCTAATGTGTGTGTGTGTGTGTGTGTGTGTGTGTGTGTGTGTGTGTGTGTGTGTGTGTGTGTGTATCTGGTTCATCCACTGCGTTTTCCCACCATCAACTCTGTGCTTCTGTAATAACATGTATTTATGGTGAGTTTCTGTTTGTGGTGGTTTGAATAGGTATGGCCCTCCTAGATTCATGTGTTTGAATGCTTGGCCCATAACAGAGTGGCACTGTTAGGAGATGTCGCCTTGTTGAAGAAAGTGTGTCACTGTGGGGACAGGCTTTGAGGTCTCCTATGTTCAATTTATGCCAAGTGTGGTACACAGTCTCCTTCTGCTGCCTGTGGATCAAGATGTAAAACTCTCAGTTCCTTCCCCAGCACCATGTCGGCCTGCACACTGCCATGCTTGGGGTGGCTCCTTTATAGCCCAGAGGTTCAGTCCATTATCATCATGGTGGGACATGACCACATACAGGCAGACATGACGCTGGAGCAGGAGCTGAGAATTAATATACTTTGACTTGCAGGCAACAGGAAGTGGTCTGAATGTCACGCTAAGCAAAGTTTGAGAAAAGGAGACCTCAACTCTCACCCCAACAGTGACACATGCCCTCCAACAAGGCCACACCCACTCCAACAAACCCAGCCTTCCTAATAGTGCCACTCCCTTAGGGACCATCAAACCACCACAAGAAGCCAGCACCAATTAAATGTTTTATGTTATAAGAGTTGCCATGGTCATGGTGTTTCTTCACAGCAATAGAAACCACAAGACACTGCTTTTATTTCTGTCATTTTCATTTGAGATGAAGGAAAACTGAGTGACATTGTAAATATAGCCAGAAGTATACCAGGGAATGGTTCTCTGCCTAAAATTATAGGACCTTGTGCCAAGAGGTAGTTATCAGAGACAGCTTGTTGCATGGTTGCCCTGTCTACAGACTAAGATGACAACTATACTAAAATGCATAAAGGGAAATGGCAGAGACCAAGGCCTCTTTTTCTTTGCATATGTGTTTCCATGTTGGTGTGTATGGAGGGGGCACATTTGTAGAGGCCAAATGTTAATGTTGTATGTCTTCCTGTATCTCTCTTCACTTTATCTATGGAGGCAGGGTCTCTCACTTAGCTCAATAATTCCGCTAATCTAGCTAGCCAACTTTCCATAGAGATCCTCTGTCTCTGCCACCTGAGCTCTGGGGTTACAGGCAGGACACCATGCCTACCAGACATTTTTAATGTGTTCCTGGAAATCCAAAGTCTGCTTCTTATACTTACATGGTAAGCATTTTTGTCCACTGAGCTCTCTCAACAGCCCAAAACCAAGATAATAATTATAGTAACTCAAGAGCTGATACCACATGAGCTGCTGGGTGGGAAAATGCAAAGAATGGTAAGGCTGGCAAATCATCTGAGCAAAAACTGAGATTTACCAGATTCGACTTCTTAGGAGCTTTCTATTTGCAGTGGTAAGAAATGATGCTGAGGAGAGCAACTCTGGATCCTTAGTAGTTTGGTTTTTCCTATGCCAAAGAAAAGGAAAACTCCTCCCAGCCATGCCAATCCCACCAGAAGTTGCACTACCCATTCCTGGAAATAGTCATGGTCTTCTTCTCCCAGTGTGTTGGCAACATTTTTCTCTTTGTATGGAGACTATGAGTCTTCCTTTAGGTACCAACTAAAACTTGAACTTGCCAGTAGGAAGCGCTGCAGTAGAGAAATCCATTTACTGGACTAAAGTCACCATCATGGATGAGCTCTCAATTTGTGATTCCATTATCATTACTGTTTTGTTTTCCACTTTCTAGTTTAAGTTGCACCAACTTCCAGGCACACAACTTCTCTCTCACTCTGTCCCATGACTTTCTGGCTTGCTTCTGCCAACCTGTCCCACAAATATCTCACCTATTTTCTAAGAGAACATTGGCCAAAGTTTTCTGCATTTTCCCTTTAGCATGGAGACAGTAGTGTATTCATATCCCACATAGCCAATGGTCATACAAAGTCAAGTTAATGCATGGCACATAAGCTACATCTCACCAGAGCAGATGTCATCATGCTCAAGTTTAATATGTCTCAGGAGATATTCTGTAGCCTTCCCAAGGATATGTATCCCTATAAATTACTGTGGGAATTGCCTCCTCATAATTTCCATTCCCAAAGGAATAGACACATATCACTTGCTTAGGACATACCTTTCTGCTTACTAGTCTGTAGACCTACTCCAGAAGGTCAGCAAGGCTCCACCTCCTAAAGGTTTCATAATCTCCTCCCTAAAATGCCACTAGTGTCCAAGTGTTCAGAAACAGAAGCACATAGGGATTTGTCTAATTTAACCATTCCCCACATTCAGCCTCTAGACCCTACAGGCTCGTGACCATCTCATAATGTAACATGTTTTTAGTCCAACTTTAAAAATCACCAGTTGTAACACTATACAAAGGTGCAAAATATTTCCTTAGACATAAAACAATCTCCTAAGGGTAATCCCCAGTAACATAAAAAAAAAATACAAAGCTAGAGAAATGGCTCAGTAGTTAAGAGCACTTTCTACTCTTGCAGAGGATTCAGATTCTATTCCCAACACCCACATGGTGGCTCACAACAGCCTGTAACTCCTCATCCAAAAAAATCTGACAAATTCATATGTACATACTCATATAAAGACACACACAGATACATAATTTAAGATAAAAATAACTCTTTTAAAATTATTTCTTTTGTTTTTAAGATTAATATATCATTTCCCTCTTCTACACACACACACACACACACACACACACACACACACACACACATACACACACCACATATATTCTTACATAAGTATGACCTGCTCAGTCTGTATAGTGTCACCTGTGTGTATGTATTCAAAGCTGACCATGTGGTTTGAGGCCTCTTTGTCTTTCCCCATCCACTTTGCCATATCTATTGTTGTTGGCTGGTTCAGCTGATGATTAGGCATCATGCTGGTGAGACTTTATGGGTGTGGCTTCTGCTATTACTAGGAGATACAACCTCCCAGCAAACTCCCTGTCTTCCTCCCGCCCTCACAACCTTTCCACCTGTTTCCCCTGAATTATCCCCAAGTATGGGATGCAGGAGTTGTACTATGGATGTGTCCACTGAGGCAGGGCTATACAACTCCGTACTTTGGTTGTTGTGGCTTTCTGCAATAGTCTCCATCTGTTGAAAACAGAAGTTTCCTTGATGTGGAATCAGGATAACACTTACCTGTGGGTATAAGGACGAATATTTAAAATGTACATGTACATAATTAAAAGTAAAAATAAATCTGAGAAAAATTTGACATCTTCAAACATAAAAATGGTCATTATTTAAAAAATTATAAGCTTACAACATAGCACAACATAGACTGTACATTCCCAATTCCATGGGAGAAACTGGGATACAATAAGAAAAGACTAGATCAAAGCAATACCAAACCCAGAAGGTCAAAAACCAAATACTTTAGCTTAAAGTCTGAGATCTAGAATTTCAGTTTCAAAGATCATAGACAGCCCTGCTCCTCTGGTTTTGCTGCCTCACTGGATCTACTCCATTTGTGCAGCTCTCCTGGCCAGACCCTCACAGCTGGCATCTGTAACATCAAGAGCTCTCCACCATGGCCCAGACTTCACCTGCACAGCCTCATGCAATGGCCTCTCAGGCGTCCTCAGCGAGACTCTGACTCTGCCACTTGGTTGCCTGTCTCAGCAGCTCTCTGTTTCCATGAAGGCAGAATCTTCAACACCCTTCCCCACCCATCTTGTTTCTTTTTGTTTCCAAACCACTGTCATGTGGGTGACAGTGCTGTGTTCAGCTGTGAGCTTGGGGTGGACATATTTCTCTGTTGGACCATAGCTGCAACAGTTTCTGTACGCTGAAGCAATTGCTCTCTAGGAGCAAGGACTTCCCTAGGCTCTTTCACAAATTGGAGGTTTATCTGAGTGGGGGCATTGCCCTAAGGACATCTTATCTGTCCAGTGAAAAGCAGGAGGCTTCTCTTTAACAACTCTCCTGAACGTTTATAGCCTCTTTTACAACACAGGTCTTTGCTGTGACATTAACTTCCTACTGATTTTTTCCACTCCAAATTGAACAAGTTCTGTTTCCTCCTGCCCACTTGTTGCTCTTTTTCACTGCAGACATGCAAAGGAGTACTTAGCAATAACTGTTCTACAGATTCAATATTATGCTGTTTTGAATCTCGCACTGTCTTAAAATTTCCTCTGCCAAATAAATTAGTCCGTCACTTTTTAACTTAACCCTAAGACATATGGACATTGCAGAAAAATTCTTTATCAAAACCCTACATGAATAACCTCCAGTGCAGCTGCTAGTCTTTGTCCCTCGTCCGAAACCTCAGGAACCAGGCCTCCACCGTCCACATTGCTCTTGGCACTACTGTCTTCCAAGGTCCTACTAGAATGACCCCTTACGCTCTGCTCAAAGCACCCAGTTAAAACTTCCAAGGTTTACCGCATTCCTCCAAAAAACCAGCATGGCCAGGCCCTTCACAGCAGCAGCTCTGTTCCTGCTGCAGGGTTCTGTATTCATCACTTTTCTGTTGCTGTGATAAAATACTGTGAGTGGCAAAAGCAACTTAGAGAAGACAGGGTCTACTTCTGCTTCCCGTGGGTGGGAGTCCACTATGCCACAGCACGGCAGTGGAACAGTAAGATGGTTGATCACACTCCATCTACTCACAGAAGCAGAAAGTGTGGCAAGACTTTTGTCTTAGTTAGGGTTTCTATTGCTTCTACAAAACACCAGGACTAAAAAGCAAGTTGGGGAGGAAAGGGTTTATTAGGCTTACACTTCAGCATTGATGTTCATCCCTGAAGGAAGTCAGGACAGAAACTTGAACATGGCAGGATCCTGGAGGCAGGAGCTGTTACAGATACCATGGAGGGGAGCTGCTTACTGGCTTGCTCAGCCTGCATTCCCATAGAACCCAAGACCAACAGCCCAAGGATGGCACCACCCACCATGGGCTGGGCTGTTGCTGGAGGGCTTCTCTCCAGGTTCCCCAAGCCCCGCAGTCCTACAATCCACGTATAAAATAATCACTCAGACGCTTATATCACTTACAAACTGTATGGCCGTGGCAGGCTTCTTGCTAACTGTTCCTTTATCTTAAATTAACCCATTTTTATAAATCTATACCTTGCCACGTGGCTGGTGGCTTACCGGCGTCTTCACATGCTGCTTGTCCTGGCGGTGGCTGCAGTGTCTCTCCCCAGCCTTCCGCTTCCCAGAATTCTTCTCTCTCCTTGTCCCACCTACTTCCTGCCTGGCAACCTACTTCCTGCCTGGACACTGGCCATCAGTGTTTTATTTATATATAGAGCAATATCCACAGCACTGGGCCCTCCCCCATGGTCACTAAATGAGAAAATGCCTTACACCTGGATCTCATCGAGGCCTTTCCTCAACAGAGACTCCTTCCTCTGTTGACTCTAGTTTGTGTCAAGTTGACGCACAAAACCAGCCAGTACCACTATAAACTCTCAAAATCTGCCCCAGGCATGTGCTTCCTCCAGCAAGTCTACCTCCTTAACATTCCATACTACCCCCAAATGGTCCCCAGCTAGGGATCGAGTGTTCAAATAAATGAGCTCGCAAGAGACATTTCTCACTTAAACTACCATGCACCCCCACTCTCAGATGACATGCTGTTGTATGTCTCTCAGGGATCTGGTCAACATAGAACGCATGCTGGATTTGCAATATTTGTTTTCTTCTCTTAAAATATACAGAATTTGGAAATGGAAAAAAAAACTGTTCACATAAGAAACAATAGAATATATTTTAGGAATGAAAATTATACAGGAGAAGGAATATGATACAAAAATCTTCAAGGCATTAAAATATGAGGCTGATAAAATGGTACTGAAGTGGACTCAACCCACAGAAGTTTACTTCTTTCAATTGTGCTGACTGTATTTGAGCATTTGAGTCATTGATGAGCTCTAAAGGCCCCCACACTAGCTGAGTAATACATCCTTGGGGGTCAAAATATGTAGAAATCTCTCACAGGAGCATTTAAAATGAACAGTATTTGTTAGCAATGACAATTTTCCAGAGTATTTGGCTAACATCGCCTGTCATTACCTAACATAAATAACCAAACATTATGTCATACTACCTGTGTCAAAAACTGTCCTAGTTATCTTTAACTGTCACAGTTAACCTGACACAGCCTACAAGGCATCTGAAAAGGAAGTCTCAGTTGAGTGATTACCTCATCAGGTTGACCTGGGGTGTGTCTGGGGGTTGTCTTGATTGTTAATTGACTTGGATGGTCCATCTTACTGTGGGAAGCCCCGGTTCAGTGTAAGTATCTCTGGGCTATATAAGAAAGCTAGGGAAGTGTGAGCCTGTGAGTGAGCCCACAAGCAGAAATCCTCTGTGGTTTCTACTTCAAGTTCCTGCTTGAGTTCATGGCCCGATTTCCCTGAATGACAGACTGTGACCTGAATCATAAGACACATAAGTCCTTTCCTTCCTTAACTTGTTTGTAGTCAAAGTGTTTGTCATAGCAACAGAATGAAGGTAGAACAAGACCTAGTGGTCTGCTAACTAGTTAGTATGTATCTGTATAGATACTTATTGGTGCATAAGTTCATAACTGTGTGTGTAGATGAAAGAAAGAAGAAAGAAAGAAAGAAAGAAAGAAAGAAAGAAAGAAAGAAAGAAAGAAAGAAAGAAAGAAAGAAAGAAGGAAGGAAGGAAGGAAGGAAGGAAGGAAGGAAGGAAGGAAGGAAGGAAGGAAAGAAAGAAAGAGAAGAAAGAAAGAAAGAAAGAAAGAAAGAAAGAAAGAAAGAAAGAAAGAAAGAAAGAAAGAAAGAAAGAGGGAGGGAGGGAGGGAGGGAGGGAGGGAGGGAGGGAGGGAGGAAGATCTAGATGTAGATATGATTATGCAGATGACTCAGATAGATATAAAGAGATAGAGATGGGATTCTGAGAAGTTCTGAAAAAGAAATCTCCAATGATGATGAGCAAAATTCTCAGATTTTTCATATATCTTCTAATTCTATTTTTATTTTCAGTTCTTATATCATCTATTCCTATATCTAATATTCAAGTGTAGCTTCAAGACTTTAAAAACTATTTTAGTCAATGTACAAGGTAATGGCTTTCATAGATTGGTTCATATATTATATATATAATTACAGAAAATTACAACCACTCTATTATCTGTACTGGCATTATCATTTTTTAGTTTTTAATATTCCCTTGTTGCCATCTCCTTTACTCTTTATCTTAACTTCTATTCTCACTACCAACAACCCCAGCTCAGAAATACAGTGATGTTTTATTAACACAAGTGTGTAATGGAATAATCCAATCATTTCTTAGCTTCTCCAAACCTGAAATGCCTTCTCTCCTTTTCTTAAGAACAAATGTTAGAAAGGAAAAGACCTTTAAATAGCTACCACTAATGGAATGCCTTGGCAAGAGAGCATTATGTACATATTATTGTGTTCATGATTTTCCACCGCCGTGACAAAATGCCTGAGAAAGGCAATCTAGAAATGGAAAGATCTGTTTGGTTCACAGTTTCCATCCTTTGTCAACTTGTGGTTTCAGGGTCTGTGGTAAGGCAGGCATCATGACTGAAGGTTCTGTCAGAAGGAAGCTGTTCAGTTCATGATGGCCAGAAGCAAAGGAAGGAAGAGCACAGTGCTAGAGACATGGTTCCCCCTTGAAAGGCATCCTTTGTAGCATCAGCCAGCATTCATTTGTGGTTATAAGAAGACTATAGGTTATATTAAAGGAGTGGATTTCTTCTTTTCATGGAAATAAATTGTTAGCAGTTGTTATGTCTGGAATGTCAAATGTACCCCGAGGGCTCTTGCACTGATGTCTCCAAAGGCCCTTGTAAAGGGTTGGTTCTCAGAGTTAGGGAAGGGATTGGAATATGAAGTTCTGACATCATTGCAGGATTCATAATTTTATGATGGTATTTGGAGCTGGTGGAGGATGTAAATAATACACATATACATATAAATAAATAAAAATAAAATAAATCTTTATAAAATACACCAAATGTAACCGAAGACATCTCCTGGTTAGCTGGTAATGCTTGAGTGTATAATAAAATACAAATAAACTTAACAAGAAGCTACTCTATATTATTATGTAGTTAGTTTTCTTAATTTCATTTCAGAAACACTAATTGTTACAATTATGATAATGATTTAATATAGTTAAATAGGTATTACTGAGAATGATTTAATTAAAATATGATTTAAAAAATACTTATCATTATTATTATTTGTGAAATTTTATTAAAATTACTTTTATGTTGTCCAAAAAAGTCATTTTCTTATAAGATATTCTGTCAGCTATTACAAAATTTTATATTGTTTAATTTTCAGGAAATTAAAGTCAACTGTTTAAATATGGTTATTTGCATATTTTTATTTGTTATTTATTTTATTTATTATTTTTCTTTGAAAAATTTGGTAAATCATTACTTTTCAATAAAATCCTAATTATCTTCAATACTTACATTCAATGTCCATCTCCTTTGTCACTTTTAGAAACTGTTATTATGTCTAGATCTTTGCAAGTTTCAACAAAAATGGTTTCTTAATTTAAAAATCTCTCAGCAGCCATAGTTGAACATATCTTATTTTTTATGGGTACCTACAGAACCATGAACTAAAAAAGGAAACCAAACAGAAAGGCCTTCTTCATTACTGAGCACCTTCCATTCTGCAAAACTGCAGTCACACTATGTGGAATGAGGCCTTTGCAAGTCAGTTAGCGTGTTTCTTCTCCTGGTGAGTCCTCCTGCCTCTCACCTCCTCCTGCCTCTCACCTCCTCCTGCCTCTCACCTCCTCCTGCCTCCTCTCACCTCCCTCCTGCATGGAGAGCACTCTCAGTCATCCTGTCAAGACAGGCAGTAGCCTCAGATGTCTACAATGCTGGGTCAATAGGTTTGCCCTGCGGGGTCTGGAAGGAGGTGATCACCAAACAGATGTTTAGTGCTGCTGTAGGCCATGTTGTACCAATGCTGGGCAGAGATATCAAGTAACAGGAGTTTCCTTCATAAAAAGGGGCTTTTGTCGTGGGTCTTTGTCTTTGTACATATCTGTGCTATGGAGTCATATCTCAATGGATAGTTCATTGCTCAGGTCCGGATTTAAGGGTCACATGCTCAATGTTAACAGCACCTGTGGCAAAGGAAATGAATCGCCAGCATTGTGATGAGCTGCTGCACACTGTCTCAGCATGACCTGATCAGGACTGCCATGTATGACCCATTCTTGCTCAGTTTGGCTGCAATAGCATTTGGTATTTCATACACCACCTGACTTAGACAATCGGCTGTCCAGCAGGGTGCCCGCTGGGTCCCATCCAACCCTGGACCATCAGACTAAACTGTGCTCCTGACATAGAACGCACCAAAAAGGGGGAAACAGTGCATTCCACTCCTGTGCAGTTTCTTTCTTCAGGACACCAAGGACACTCATCTGCAGGAAGCCTATGGAGTCCTTAGGAGTGGGGATTACTCTGGGGATCTTGAAAATGAGTGCTTAAAAAAATAAAATAAATGAATAAACAAGATACCAATTTTCCAGCCCTCAAATAATATATTTATATGCACCAAAAGAAAATAAATTTGTGTAAAATTGCTGTTTAATCTTTGTCCAAGCAGAATTCAATCAGGGCAATGTGCCTGATAAAATTACTATGATGACCTATCAAAGTTATAAATGTGACAATTCCCACAACAGAAAGATTAATATACTATCAATGTGTATGAGTATACAGTCTGTGAACAAGAGAAATAAGTTGCAAAGCCTTTCTGGTTCAGAATGTGAATCATATTTGGGTAACATGAACAGTTTTAGGTTGATAAAATCCTATTAAATATGTACCTTCATACTAATAATCATACACATGCACTAATATATTTAGATTTGTTTGAATAACTATAGTAGAAACTGTTTATTAAAAACCTGAATTGAATTTAAATAACTATGAATAAACAAATCAAATCACTAATTTATAAAGAAATACTAAAGTAATTAAATATATGAAATTTGGAAATTAGACAGACAGTATAATTATATTATGCAATATCTGAAAAGTACAGGCTTTAGTATGGTTGATATCTTAGTTTGTAAAGTAAGAAAAATAAAGGAAATTATAATCTTCCTTAAGAATTCAAAGTCTTTTTGTAAGCTGAAGAAGTAGAAAATAGAAAGAAGAGGGGAAATGATTTTCAGAGTGAGTCAGTGACAACTGTGGTCTTATGTACACTATCACCAGTTCAGAGCACCAAAATATTTCCGTTGACTGTTTCCAACTCTGAATGTCAAGACAGCAGAAAGAGAGCGTGAGTCACTGAGATGCCCTGCTCCGGCTCCCTTCCTGTTTTGAGTGCTACAGGATGCACTTTGCTAAATGCTGATGAGGACAAAGGAATGTTTTCAGTCTGCTCTAACCAGTTTCTCCGAGCATGCAGGTGTGACTGTTGGACTCCCATATCAGGTGTATCCTTTGTCCACAAACCCATGCATAAAGAGAGGTGTTTTTAAACCAACAATACCTTGAATTTTTTTTCAATCAGATAAAGTTACAAAAGTGCATGACTCTCACCCTAATTTAAAACTTAAAAGCCAGATTTGCTACAAAAGTCATAGGTTTTAAAACATATCAAGAGCTGGGAAATAACAAAAGCCAAACAAACAAATACTAAGGATGAGTCACCAGGGCTGTACAGAGAAACCCTGTCTCAAAATACCAAATACGGGAAATGAGTGAATATTTTGTGAAGGAAAGACACTAGAACTCTGAGGAAGAACTATGCCATGAGAATGAGGTGAGAAAAAGAAAGCAATAAAATTAGACAAAGACTGTTAAGGATTGTTAAGACCCACGTGTGGGTTGCCATAGTAGACAGTCAGTGGAGGAATTCCATCCACAGCCCAAAGAGCATCCACTTGCCAACTTTTGCCCATGAGTATTTGTTAACTTTAGGAAGTGATACTCCAAAAGCAAGGAGGCAGTGTGAAGAGTGAGAGCTAAAATATTAGATTGTCCCCCAGTGTTCTGTCTTCAAGTGCAAACCTTTCTCAAAGTAGGTTGAGCTGGAGCAAGGAAACAACCGGAGAGAACTTCATCACCTGAGGGAATCTGAATGAGTCAAAGAGGATAGACAGACAGGCAGGCAGACCGGCAGACACACACATGCATGAACACGCTTATGTACTTATTTGACAGCCCCTTTAGTAAGCAAACCTAAAAAGAAACCTCTCCCAGGTGCCCAGTGTCTTCACAGCATGTAGAACTGGAGTCATGTCAAGATCTTCAAGGTTCAAAAGCAAAGAAACTCTTCAGAGACCACAAACATGGCCAGCCACTCCATGCCAGAGAGAGCTATTCCTCAACTCTAAAAAATGGTGACTCTGCTCTGCATCTTGTGGAAATGTCTGGAGTGTTGTCCAAACTCAGATGCCAACCCTGTAAAGGGGAACAACCTAACATTTCAAAGCATTTGAACAGAGTGGAAAATTAAATTAAAGTGAGTTTGAAATAAAGCATAAACAGAAATCAGCATTGCCTTATCTCTTACTTTGAATGGTTGCATTAAAAATGCAACCAATGAGGACCAGTGAGATGGTTCAGGGGCTAAGGCACTGGCCACCAATTTTGAGAATCTGAGAACTCCATGGTGGAAGGAAAAAATGACTCCCTCAAGTTGTCCCCTGTCTGCCAGAATCACACTGTGGTATACCAGCCAACCCCCACCCCAATAAAATTAAATTAAAATAAATAAGTATACTTTCAAACCTGAAATAAATGTTATTTCATTTATACTATCATTTATACAGAATGGCTTGCCAGCAATGAAAAGTTATATTACAAACACAAAAAATTATATATATGAATAGTCAACAAAAGAGAAAGCAGTCCATAAAACCAAATCCCAAGATAGCTCAAATGTTGAAATTATCCCACAGAGAACTTGGAATAACCATGACAGATGTGTTAAGGAATACAGTGAAAGAAGTGGGGAAACGCATCAAAGATAACTGCATAAAAATCTAACTAGAAATGTTGCCCAGCATGTCTGCTCAGTCCACCGTCCTGTTCTGAGGTTCAGCCATACAGTGCTCTAACAAACCCACACTGTCCTGCCTTCATTTCTCAAATACATCCCTGCTCTGGACTAAGCTCTATCACTAAGCTACTTTATTAAACTGGTGTTTTCATTTATCAAGAAAAATGGATGAGACATATGCTGTGTGACAACTACCTTCTAGATAACCAATAATTTCGAATAAAAAGAAACTTCACTTGTAAAAATCATAAAAGTAATTATAAATTCACTGGATTGACTCATGGAAGACAAATGCTAGAGCAGAGTATCAGTGAACCTGAGGGCTGACCAATAAAAAAGTATCCAAACAGACATAAGAAAATCACAAGAGCTAAAAATGAAAGCGAACAGAATACCTAGAACAAAACAGACAGCATTTAGTATCCAATATGCACATAACTGATGGCTCCCAAGATTAAAAAAATGAGGAAGATAAACTATTAAACATAATTGCAGCTAGGTTTACAAAACTGATTTTTTTAAAATATCAAACTATAGATTCATATAGCTCAGTGAATCCTAAATGGGATAAAGACCAAAAAAATGAATAAAAACAAAATTCAAAACTTCTAGGCACTCTATAATGAATTGCTTGAAAACCAAGAACAATGAGGAAAACTTGAACTCCCCAAGGAGAAAGCACACTTTACACCAAGTGAAACACCAGCACTTCTTCGTGTGTGTGTGCATGCGTGTGCGTGTGCGTGTGCGTGTGTGTGTGTGTGTGTGTGTGTGTGTGTGTGCGTGTGTGTCCACTCACTTTTCTGTATATGCAGGATCTCCCAGTGTCCAGAAAAGGGCAGCAGATACACCCCATACTGGGTTAGAAACCTTCCAATGTTGTGCTGAGAAACAAACCTGTGTCCTCTGCCAGGACATTATTAACCACTGAGCCATCACTTCAGCCCCTAGAACACTGTGGTTAATCAGCATTGACTTCTCAAGAGAAGTTGTGGAGCCTGAAGACATGGGAAAGACCTCTGTCAAGTGTTGAGTGTGAGAAGGCAGTGAGCCTAGAACTGGAGACTTGGCTAAAACACTTGTCCTTCTGGACAAGTGCTCCCTCTACTGCGGAGCCATATCCCCATCTGTGCGAACTCAGTGTTTATCTGAACACCCATTTCTGCTCATTTCTGTGTCACAGCAGAGAAGACCGAAGGAGAAAATACGATCCAGGAGCCCATTGCATTCTTTCCTGGCTCTGTTACCAGACTCCTAAGCGCCTGCACACCCCGGCTAAAAAGTCACTCCCTGCCTTGATGTTCTAGTTTCATCTCTGTTGTTGTGATAAAACACTTGGACAAGAAAGTCTAAATTTTGTCTGCTCCTGGCAGTACCGATTTACTTCAGAGAGGAAGATGGACATCGAAGACACTCCATATGGAGTTTATCTTCACCTTGACAAAAATAGCCATTTGGGCAAGAAACTGTTCTTGCCTGGACTGCTTGATCAACTGGACATGCAGGACCCATAGGAAGGTAACCACTGAACTTTGCTTGGCAAAATGGTCCTACAGGTTCCTGCTTCACAGAGGAAATTGCCAGACATTCTACAGGATACAGAGAGAAATGGCTGAGAGACTCTAGGCCTGTGGGCTGAAGACAGATGCCCCAACTTTACAAAGAAACATTAGGTCACTGTCCAGGCTGCCAGCTATCTCTGTCTACCCTGCATGACTCCTGAAAGTTGCTTGCATCCTTCTCCCGTTTCTCAGGTAATAGTATATCCTTCTGGGGTCTTTGATGTAGTTGAAGACTAGAGTTATAATTTCCTCAGTTATGATAAAAGATAAGTTAGATATGAAACCTTAGACTCACAAATATAGGATAGATAGGATACCTTCTTTAATTTTGCCAAATACAAATAGACTAGATATTGTAAATAAACTAGATATTCTAACTATAATTCTTGCTTGATAATTGTTTTTGTTATATGTAATTTTACTGTATGAAAGTTAAAACCTTCCTTTTTGAAAAAAAAAAAGAAAAGGAGAAGTGCTGTGGATATAGCTCTGTATAAATAAAATGCTGATTGGCCAGTACCCAGGCAGGAAGTATAGGCAGGACAAGCAGAGAAGAGAATTCTGGGAACAGGAAGGCTGACCAAGCAAGACGCTGCCAGCTGCCACCATGAGAAGATGTTAAGATACCAGTAAGCCACGAGCCATGTGGCAACTTATAAATTAATAGAAATGGGTTGATTTAAGATATAAGAATAGTTAGCAAGAAGCCTGAACCATTAGGCCAGTTTAAATTAAAAAAAAAAAAAAAAACCAACCACTGGGACCAGAGGCAGCTTGGGGAAAGAAAGGATTTATTTGGCTTACACTTCCTGGTCACAGTTAATCATATAGGGAAGTCAGGGCAGGAATTCAAGCAGGAGCCTGTAGCAGAACCATGACAGAAAACTATTTTCTGGCTCACTTGGAGCTCATGCTCAGCTAGCTCTCTTTCTCTCTTTCATAGTCCAGGACCACAGCCCAGAGCTAGAGCCACCCACAATGGGCTGGACCTTCCCACATCAATTAATAATCAGGACAATCTCCCACAGACCTGGCCTAGGCCAATCTAATCTGGGTGATCACTTAGCCGAGATGCTCAGCTGACTCTGGGCTCTGTTAAGTTGGTCCATAGAGATAATTGAAACATTTGCTAAGATCAGTGAGGGAAGAAAGAAGAGCCATTACAACCACCTGCAAAAGAGAACAAATTATGTGGTCCTTGTGATGGTCTGAATGAAAATGGCCCTCGTGTGTTCATTATTTGAATATGTGGTCTCCAGTTGGTGGCACTGTTTAGGGGGAATATGTGCCCTTTAAGAGGCACTGGAGGAACCACATCACTGGAGACAGGCTTTGAGATTAATAGCTCTCTCTCTCTCTCTCTCTCTCTCTCTCTCTCTCTCTCTCTCTCTCTCTCTCTCTCTCTCTTTCTCTCTCTCTCTCTCTCTCTCCCCCCCCCGACCGCCCTGTGGTAAATGTACAAATGGAAATGTAATCAGTCAGCTCTCTACACCTGCCACTTCCTATCACACCTTTCCTGAAATTATGGAGTTTATACCTCTGGAACTGTAACCAAAATGAACTTTCTTCCTTAAGTCTCTCTTGGTTATGGTGTTTTACCACAGCAACAGAAAAGTAACTAAAAAGCCCCCGTATGTAATAAATACTTCATATTGAATACTTAATTTTAGCCAATTATCTTCATTCATAATATGACCCACTGAAAATGTTTGTTTGAGCTAGGCATTCGTTTCTACTTACAACAGAAGTTGTTTTTTTTTTTGTTTTTTTTTTTTTACTTCAGTGTAACCAATAACTATCTTCATTTCTCATACTTTTAGAAGACATTAGTGTTAATACAGACCTCTGTCCTGCTGAGCCAGGAATGGCTTCAGAATTTTCCTCACCACAGAGCCTGTGACAGCCACCACCACCCAAAGGATGACAGCAGTGAGATGCAGCTGCTGGCCATTCTTTTGCTGTGACCTTGCATGGTGGAAATTCTATAGCCAACAGCGAGAAGAGCCATGTTTATGACTTAAATCAACGAGTCAGGGTTCAGTATTAAAAGCATCATGGAATCTCTCAGCTGCAAGCAACACCGAGACTGTGTGAGTTAAACTGAATGACAATGTGCTTGGCTTTTTTTCAGTGTTTTGAAGGGATGGGCTGCTGGTGAACACTCATGCACTGCTGTTTTCAAAATCTGTTTATTAGACCATTTCTAACAAACCAAGGGGACATACATGCTTTGTAAAGTAATGCACAATCTTGAGACTAGTTCATATGTCTGTAAATAATGCAAATATCTTTGTTCATGATATAAAGAATTCAGATTTTGAATAATTATTTCTTAAGTATTTCTTCTGTGGAAACAGAATTTTTATATGAAGGGGTTTAGGGACAGAGTCTCTCTGTAGTTCAGACTGTTCTAGAACTCACTATGTAGCTCAGGCTGCCTTGCCTTCCTACTTGCTGGGATTGCTGGTGTCAGTCACCACACCCAGATTTGGAGGTAGCACTTTATTTAGTCTTAATTTAAATCTTTTTGAGAATTTCAGCATTAGTAGTGTGTTCACATCATTTTCACCCTTTTCTCTTCCACCTGCAACTCTTCCCATGCCTTTCCCACACTATTTCTCTAAGTTCATGACATCTTCTTTAAGTAATTTTTTTCTGTATATATGATGTATATATAAATACAGCCTGCCAAGTCCATTTAGTGTTGTTCATGTGCACATGTGTTTAGGGCTGACCCCTTGGGATTGGACAACCTATCATGATGATCATCCTTAGAAGACAGTTCTTCTCTCAGCAGCTATTAATGACTATAGCTCTTCATGGCAGGGGTGGGGGTGTGTGAGATATCCCTCATCCACACTGGCATGCCATAACCATAGTTCTGAGACTGCATGGATGCAGTTTCCCTGTAATGTAAAAATAGTACTGTGGAGAGAGGACAGTTTTATCCATTAAAATTCACAATCTGAATATGTATCATAACTATATATAAAATTAAGCTCTAATATAAAAATTATTGTGCCTTGTATGGAAAATTCTTTGCCAACTTAAAACCCAGATTGCTTTTTTTTCCCTTCCTTACAGTGACCAGTTCACTAAATTGTAACTTCCCTGTGGTCATCTAAGTGGAAACATCCTTGTTGAAGATCAGTTTCTGAGGTCCAGAACGATTAGATAACTATCCAGCTATTGTGTAGACCAGGTTGAAAATTCAAATAAAATTAACAGGAAATAGGGAGATAGCAGTATTCAGGGGAAAATTATGATTTCTTCCATTTGTATACTTTAAATAATTTTTGCAGTGAGAATCCAGGCAGGAGACGAAGGATGAAGCATTCTTCAGTCCTCAAGCAAATATTGAGAGAAGCCTCTCTATTAGCTGAAAGGAAACAGCCCAGAATATTTTAGCGCTAGAATCTGGACCATAAGACACAGTGCTATCATGATTCATGAAATTAATATTTACATGTTTCTCTTGCCTCACTCACTGCAAATTGAATCTTAATATAGTGAACTCAACTCAATGGGACACTTTCTAGTTTCTAATGTTCCCCAGCATGGTTTTAATTCCTAAGCTTATTAAAAATAATTATAATCTGTAAAATGCATTTAAAAGGTAGACAGATCAGCCCCACATCTGACTTCATCTGGCTTGTGGGAAGTATCAGTAACTGTTTCCTGCCTCTTACCTGGGTTCCTAAACTAACTGCATGACCTGCAAATGCTCTCTCTCATTTGCCTTAACTCTCACAAGCCATATTCCCCTGGGGGCATACACACCCTATTCTCTTTCTTATCATCAAGTTTGTTCAAGATGACCATTTAAGATCTGCTTTTCCCAGTTGCCTGGTTTTCTCCACAATATAGGAGCATTGATCTTTGAGTTCCACAGCTGGCCTTTCAAGCAGGGTTTGACAAATGACAGATTGCTATGGTTTGTATAAAAAATGTCCACCATAGATCCATGTTTTAATTTTTTTAAACAAGAATGTTATGTAATCCATACTGGCCTAACATTCACTATATAGCAGAAGATGACCTTGAACTCATGATCCTCCAAACTCCATCTTCCTACTGCTTGGAATTATAAGACTGAGCAATTACATCCAGTTTATAAGCTAGTGTTTTGAATTCTCAATTTCCAGCTTATGGCACCTCTTTGAAAGCTGTATAGCCTGTAGGAGATGGGACCTAACTGATAGAAGCAGGTTTAGGGGGTGGATATTTAGAAGCTACACCCACTCATTGTTCTAATCTAGCTTTGTCTGCTTGCTGGTCAAGAAGACATGAAGAATCTCCAGGACATGCTCCCATTACCATGGCCTCTGCAATGGCTTCCTCACCACTGTGGAACAAACCCTCAGAAACCCTGATTGAATAATTGCACCCTCCCTTAAGTTGTTTCTGATAAATATTTTGGTCACAGAAATAAGAACTGTAACTAACGCAGAGGTCCTGGAGGAATATTAGGAGGTGAGAAGAGAAAGATCCGCATACTGAGTGGACCTGCTTTTCCCAGAACAGGGATATTCCATGGCTCTTCCTCCTGCCCTTGAGGTTGTTCAAGGCAACAGTCTGGACCCCACGGACATCTTGTGCTGTAACACACACAAGGAATCTAGTATTTGTTAAATTTCTGAGCTGTTGGGGTGTTCCACCATAAAATCTGCTCCAGTTACCTTAGCTAATACAGACGGCTTCTCATAACTCTTGCATTTCTACAATCACACTTGGAGTAATTGTTTTTGTGGTTTGCATTTCTCATGTTTCAACTTATTCACTAACATTTTTCTTGATTATACCTTTTTTCACTGATCTGCCCTCAACAGCTCTATGCCGAGGAACAAGGTGGAGGGAATAGGAAGGCATAATGTGTAAAGTTAAACTTGACCATGTCACATCTTTACGGTTAATATTTCAAACCCTTGTGAACTTATCACATATTAAAGGAGCAATTCCATTGTCTTTTAAAATGCATTGATTTGAATAAAACAATTTTTTTTCAAACCAATACAAAGATGATCCAAGACTAGCAGAATTGATCAGTGATGTCAGGGTTTTTTTCCTTCACTATATTTTGCAAATTCTGGGTTTTGTTTATCTGTTTTTTGTTTGTTTGTAGTCTTTAGCTATATTATAAAAGGTCCCGCCATATCAATGCTGGGACTTCAGAGAAGAAAAGGAAGTCGAGGCAGGGAGTGTGGTGGGTAGGTTCATTTTACTCTAGATGAGCAAATCAGAAACTGTGTATACCACATGAGCAGACCACAAGGGAGGACATGTGTCTGACACAGACATCTGGTAAACCAGAAAGCAGCTGCAACTATGAGAATGGGAGGAGAGGAGTTACCACTTAGATCTCGGAGACCCACAGGGTACATGAGATCAGGCAGTCATGAGGTTCTGCAGAAAAACGGAGAACAACGGGAATTCCTTGTAATGAAATGCGGAAGTGAGGGTGCTGAAACACATCACTGGAGAGGAAAGGGCATTGAGCATGCACACTCCTAAGTAAGTCATGTTCAGTTGGCACTGATGTGAATCAAGGAAAGGGGCTGTAGGCCAGGGGTCGAGAACTTGCCTCTCACTTGCAAAGTCTTTGGATCCATCTCTAATCCCTGTAGCAGCCTTTTTGGTTTTGCCAATCAACCAGCTCCAAATCATGGCACAGAGACGTATTAGTTTTGAATGCTCACTATGCTTAGGCTCATTCCTAGCTAGTTTTTTTTCTTTAACTTAAATTAACTTGTTTATCTACCTTTTGCCTAGGGGCTTTTTACTTTTATGACTTTCTGTGTATCTCACTTTCCTGCTGTCTCCATGTCTGGCTGGCTGTGGCTGCCTGGCTTCTGCCACAGATGTGTCTCCTTTCCCTGTTCTCTTCTCCTTCTCTTCTCATGCTTTCTCTCTAGCGCCTAGATTTCTCCTCACATTTATTCTCTCTGCCTGCCAGCCCGTCTATCCTTTCTCTGCCTACTTATTAGTCATTCAGTTCTTTATTAGAACAGTCAAGTGCCTTAGTCAGGCAAGGTGAAACAAATGCAACACATTTTTACATAACTAAACAAATGCCGCATAAACCAATGTAACACAGCTTACACAGTTAAAGTAATATTCTGCAACACAAACAAATGTAAAACATCTTTACCTAGGTAATATACCACAACAACCTTCAGAAAATAACAATAATATGTGTAATAAAACATATAATATTTTTACATATTACACATTATTATCAATTAGACATTATACTACTATAATTGTGAAAAAGTATTCCTAATTCAACCATGACACCAGGCTTTCTTATTCAGAATTTTAATTTTATACTCATTGCAATAACTCTTACAGATGTATTTATATATAAATGTTAGCATACATCATATTACTGTTCCCTGTCTTTGTAAATATACAAAAATTCTTCTTTAGACTGCTGGATCATCACATACACTTCCTCATAATATTTTAAATGCCATGAAGCTCAGCGTATGTTCTGCTAACAATGTACATCAACCAATGGCCATTATGAGTAGCCAGGATTGAGTTGTCACATGAGCAGGCAATTGCCACAAGATCCTTATTAGAAATGATTATAAAATGTGTTCTAATCTCAACAGAAGGTCCATATTCAACAGAACTAAAGGACATATAAATAGTGCACTGTGTGTGCTCACACTTCCTTTTCCACCTCCACTCATTTTTTGTCATTATTTTTGACTATCATGGACCTTGCATCGCAATGTCTTATTTTGTGGGAATTTTTGAAGTTGTTTGTTATGCATTCATGTATGTGTGTTCACAGTTCAAGGGCAACTGCATGTGTGTGGATGTGCATGCAGAGAATAGAAGCTGGCATTAAGTGCCTTCAATGCTTTCCACCTTATATATTGAGGCAGGGTCTCTTGCTGAGCCCTGATCTAGTAGATATGGCTAGCATGGCTAGATAACTTGCTCCAGGGGTTCCCCGACCCCACATACCACACTAAAGAGCAACCAAGAAGAGGTACAGAAAGGACCAGTTTAGGCAAGACCCAGTGTCTACCTGGCTCTTACATGAGTGCTGGGGATTTGAACTTTGGTCCTCATGCTTGGATGAGCCACCTCCCCGAGTCATCATTTTGTTGATTGCAAAAGGGTTGAAATGCACCTTCATTTTGCTGTGAGTACTTATAAATGTGATTTTATATGTTCTGATCACTGTTTCTTATTCTAGATGCCACCTAGAAGCACAGCATGAGATACCTGTAACACACTACTACAATAAAATGTAAATAATAATACCGTCATCAATAAACATATACTACTGCAATAATTAGCAATTGAACATAAGAAAGAGGAAAGAAAGATAAAGACAATCTATTAGTGCACAGTGTGAAAACACAGGTATTGCTAACATTGAACAAACAGTGAAATAGAGGCTTATGATTTTAATAGCTTTCAAAATTTAACCAATGAACTTAAAGCAAAATTGTCACTGAAGCAAATACATTTCAGTCATCTATTAGAGTTTATGTGAAGTCAAGAATCCATCTCTGGCTCAGGTTCAGATAAGGCAAACACTCAGGTGTTCTGGGAAGTCATTCATTTCCAGGCTGAGCTTGGAACAGATGTGTGCCTCGAAGCTTCCCCGCTCATTGAGGTCTTTTTTGGCTTCGTCAGAGTCATCGGGTTCTTTCACACATGGCAGCAGACTTCCCTCAGAATGATCAAGAGAGCAAAAAAGGTGGGAGCTTACTCTCTTCATAACTTATCCTTGGAAATGGCATCTGATTACTGTTGCCATAGTCTATCAGGTAGAAGAAAGCCCTAAGCCTAGCTCACCTCTGAGAAGGGGTTACACAAAGTTAGAGGGCAAAAGTCTTTAGGGACCATTCTGACACAATGGCAAGAATAAACAAAGTCAAGGGAGTCAATGTGACAGCTAAAGAAATCACTTGTTACTGTTGCAGGCATAGTTTTCTTCAAGCCATTGTCGTTTTTCACAACTGCATGCACTTGGAAACACTCCTGTGTTGTACTTCTTACCTTTGCACCTACATAAAGAAATGTATATTCTCACTCTCTCTGAATCTATGTGCATTTTTGTCCCCTGATGTAACTGCTGGAATATCCTCAGAACCAGCCCCCCTCCTGGAATCTCTTCCATCTCTTTTATACATCGGGCATGCAAATTCCTAATACTTTCTTCACACTGTCCTTTCCTCACAAAACGCTTCTTGCATCCTTATTTCCAACTTCTCCTCTGTTGCAAATGTAGTGGCTGATCTTTGTGATGTGTGTTTTCATATGTGTGTCTAAGTCAGATACCCCAGTGCTATGAGGGAGACACAGAGGGGCCTAGTCACATTGAAGGACTGGGAAAATAGCAGCAACAGATTCTAAGATATTTAAATCATCCAGCTTGGTCAATCTTGGAGGGACCCCACCCACCCACCCACCCAGGAACACTTTCTGCTAGCTCTCATCTATTCCTTGCTTCTGAGCCTTTACTTGGACTCTTCCACATGACAACATGGCTTTTCCTGTTTCCAGTTTCCTAAGAAGCTAACTCATCATGTTTGAAGACATACTGCAAGCCTCATCTCTTCTTGCAAGGTCTTCTCTATTTGTTGCTTAGCTAACAAAGTTTATTATGAAATTAAACTTTCATTTGACACACATTGTTTGCGGATAGCTCTTACATGAGAATCGCTTTCAATTTTCACAAATATTTAACATAAAAGTCATTTTCTTTCAAGGAGGAAGTTGTTTCCTAGAATGCTTGCATCATTTACAGTACATTAACTATATATGTAGGAAACTACCCAACAGATTGACCTCCACAAATATAAAATGGAGGCTATAAAGCTAATTGTTTTTCTTCTTTAACTCTGTCATGGATTTTTCCTTCTAGTGGTAAGTCCAGAACAAAACATGCTTTGAAGCTACTCTTAACCTACCACCATCTGGAATACGACCACTCATAAACAAATCTTTAATGTATTCCAACAAAATTGAAGATTTTTTTTACTGAGAACTCAGATATATGCAAAATTTATTTTAAAACCAATTACAATTTAAATCAATACTAATTATGAAAACCATTTTATATAATATGCATATGCTAATAAATAAAATCAATACTGAATTAAAAATCATTAGTTGGGTAGCTCTTGGGGAATTAAAATTTAGAAAAACCAAATTTAATGGCCAAACTTTGTGGCCTGCGTTTTCACATATTTGTGAGAGGAAGAAGAGCAGAGAGACTCGTCACTCACAGGATAAAGGGCATGACTAGGGAAACAGCCACAGAGGAGTCTCTGTTTCTGTGAATCTTAAAAATAAAAACTACATTTTAATCCCATCCCATCTTCTGAAACAAGCTTCAGGTGAAAGCTGACAGCTATGTTCAACATGCTTTAGAGCAAGCCAGTGTTACAGCTCTGCAGGACCAAGCTGGAAACAACTTCATGGTGTTGTCTCCTTGGAGGGCGACCTGGAAGAAGAGTCAGGGTAGCCATGCTTCATCTGCAAGATGGCTTCAGAAGAAATACTCCGGCTAAGTCTAAAATCCTCTCAGCTTCTTTCTGTCACAAATTATGCCCAAACAAGTTAAAGCAGTACACCCAGGACCTCAAGTCCTGGGACAGACTTTGATGGGACAGAGGAATATCATCACAAGGGAAACTGAAGTTTTCTGTTTCCAAACATAATCTAGTGTGGAGGAAGGAAACTCTTACTAGGTTATAGCCTGTTAAGTAAGGTGTCCAAGGGCAGAGAATGACTCAGTGTGAAAGCTAAGAATAAAACATGGGCTTTACACCCTAGAAAGCTTCTCTGTAAAATAAAAAATTGAAAACCGACATGTAACTGAAGAGGTATTTTTATGAATTTCTAAGTGTTTCACTAAAAAATCTGTCCCTGTCTGTCTCCTCTTTCTCTTCTCTCTCTCACTTGCTAACACTCTTTCTCTCATTTTTTAAATAATTTATTTCAGCTTATTTTATGTGCATTGGTGTGAAGGTGTTGGATGCCCTGGAACTGGGGTTACAGACAGTTGTGAGTTGCTATGTGGGTTCTGGGAACCCAGGACTTCTGGAAGAGCACCCAGTGCTCTTAACCTCTGAGCTGTCCCTCCAGCCCCCTCTTTCTCTCATTTTTAAGGTAAACATTTGCAAAAAAATGGTATATTGGATAAGATGTGCGTGGGCGCACGCGCGTGTGCGTGCGTGCGTGCGTGCGTGCGTGCGTGCGTGTGTGTGTGTGCGCGCGCGTGCGTGCGTGCGTGCGTGCGTGCGTGCGTGCGTGTGTGTGTGTGTGTGTGTGTGTGTGTGTGTGTATGCATTTGTAGCTAAGTGGATAAAACTTGAAGGAGTTGGTTGTCTGCTTCCACTTTGTGGGTCCCTGGGATCTACCTCATGTCATCTGGCTTAGAGAGAGGCACCTTCACCCACTGAGTCAACTTACTGTCCCTAATTAAGATTTAGAAGCCTAAACTCTGGAGTTAAAAGAAGAAATAACAATGGGAAAGAAAAATTACATGAAGTTACATGTATTTTGTGACAGTTGGCCTATTTTAATGAATACTACTTCAGCAGGACACAGCATAGAGTATAGAGTATAATTTCTAAACTCTGAAAATGGGAGTTCTCATACACTACTTGGGTTAGTCATTTAGTTTGAATTTCATGGTTTTTGAAATTTAAGTTACTACTATATAGCCTAGAGTATAGCTATAAACTCTGAAGTCTACACTTATTAGACAGTGCTTAGTCTGAAAGATTTTATGTGATTTTCCCAAGTGCATGAAAGAATGGTGGCTAACAATAAAAAAGATGAAATGCAATCTCACCACTCCTTTCTTCCATGTTTCTCCTTCTTCATTACATATTCAGTATGAATATGTGCCTGTCAGTATCTCCACCCTCCTTCCATCACCTCTGGTTTCCACACTCAAGCAAAACGAGGAGAAAATATCCATCTGGGCATATGCACACCTCTAGATATGTATGCTATAGAGATGTGTGCTAATGAAGGTGTGTGCACACCTATAGAGGTGTGTGCTAATGAAGGTGTGTGCACACCTATAGAGGTGTGTGCTAATGAAGGTGTGTGCACACCTATAGAGGTGTGTGCTAATGAAGGTGTGTGCACACCTATAGAGGTGTGTGCTAATGAAGGTGTGTGCACACCTATAGAGATGTGTGCTAATGAAGGTGTGTGCACACCTATAGAGGTGTGGGCTAATGAAGGAGTATGCACATCTATAGAGATGTGTGCTAATGAGGGTATGTACACACATATAGAGATGTGTGCTAATGAAGGCAGGTGCACACCTATAGAGGTGTGTGCTAATGAAGGCAGGTGCACACCTATAGAGGTGTGTGCTAATGAAGGTGTGTGCACACCTATAGAGGTGTGTGCTAATGAAGGCGGGTGCACACCAACAGAGGTGTGCTAATGAAGGTGCACACCTATAGAGATGTGTGCTAATGAGGGTGTGTACACACATATAGAGATGTGTGCTAATGAAGGCAGGTGCACACCTATAGAGGTGTGTGCTAATGAAGGCGTATGCAGGAATGGAAGTTTTCTCCATCTGGGTAGCAGTGGGAGACAAAGGATAATGTCCCCTGTCCTTGTCAAGCCTTAGATCTGCTAAAAACATAAAGACTATGGTCACATAAAGCAGCAGCTACATCAGCAGGAAACAGGTGATATTTGGAACAAGCCCAAGTTCTTACATTAGTCCTCAGGACGTAAGACACACGCCGGTAGCATGACTACTTCTACTCTCGATTTTCAGTTGTTTCAGGACAATTTCTGGGCATGCGCCTTATTTATAGGGCTCCGGTTGGTTTAAAGGAGTTCAACATTCCAAGCATTAAGATATCCATGAACCAAAGTTGCCCAACATGAACTGTAGTCATTTTTAAATATGGAACTGCAAGTAATATAAATAGAATTTAAATTAAAATATAATTCAGACAGATTTGCATTCATGGATTCAATGACTAGCAAAACATATTTTCACTTTCTTGTCCTGAAGACATTCTAAACGTGTGAAAAACAACTTTTTCTGCAATACATAAGAAAATTAAGTGAAATAGCAAGCAGTCCTCCATAATCTGATGGCCTTGGCCTTGTGATGATCTGACATTTGAGTAACTGTGGACCATCTAATTGTTTTGTTTTCCACTTTAGAACAGTATAATAAGAGTATGTACATATCCCCAAACTTCATACTGTATTGTCCCAAGAAATCTAATACAGCATTCATATTGATCCCCAGGGACCCAGGCATTTGTCTATACCTGCTAACGTACTTTTCAAAATACCTGATTTTAACCTGGAATATGTCTGATCTCGTCTACAACAAAACTGTGTCAGCTATAACATGCTAGTTACAGCATGTATTTTTTTTTTTTTTTTTTTTTTTGGTTTTTCGAGACAGCGTTTCTCTGTGTAGCTTTGCGCCTTTCCTGGAGCTCACTTGGTAGCCCAGGCTGGCCTCAAACTCACAGAGATCCGCCTGCCTCTGCCTCCCGAGTGCTGGGATTAAAGGCGTGCACCACCAACGCCCGGCATTACAGCATGTATTTTAATCGTGTCATATGTTTGTTATTTAGTTTCCAAATTTCAGATATAACCCTATTTATGTTCAGCATCATAGGTCTTAATAAATATTTGTGATCACAACTAAAGGTTGTCAATAGTGAACAATTTACAAATTGCATGTAAGTGTAAAGACTTTCAGTGGTATTCTGCGTTCATTTTAAGATCCATTTCTGGGTATGGAGAGATAGTTCAGTGATTAAGAGTACTTCCTGTTCTTCCAAAGGACCTGAGTTTGGTTTTCAAACCTACATTGGGCAGTTCACAACTGCCTGTAACTCTAGTTCTAGGAGTTTTGATGCCCCCATAGCATAAACTCATGAAGATTCACACATATATACATAAATAAAAATAAATCTTTAAAATCATTTCCTATTGTTTATAATATATGCATTGTATGTAATGCATGACCCCTTCATTATAAAATACTATATCTATTTCTTCCTAAATATATTTACATATGATGTATTGCCTATAACACTATCATAGTTTTAGTTTTCTACAGTCTTGTAATGTTTTAAACACAAGTTATGACTACTTGGAATTTATACTTTTATAAATTTCATAAGAGAAGTCTTGGCAAACATCTATCTTTGCAAATAAAAATCCTGATGTGGCATCTTATTTTAAGATCCTTGGAGTCCTTCTGTTTCTGAGTCCCAGGCTTGGTTTTCCATGTTCATTAATCCTCAATTCTTCCTTTGAGGTATAAAGTTCCTCCTCTCCAGGTCCCCTCAAATCTACCTCTCTGGCCAGGAGTCCCCTGCCATTCGTCAGGCTGCCTAGCATTCTCTGGCCAGCGATCAATTGTACTGCAGCCCTTCAGAACCTCTACATCAGTGCCTCTGAGCTCCAGCGGAGAAAATCACACAACTGCTCAGATCGATTCTAATTCCAAGTTATGGCTTTCACATCCACTGGGCACTCACAACTGCCTGGCAACCCTCTCCCAGTCTCAAATTGGCAATTTCAAATGTTCTCCTTCTCACACCTCCTACCCTGTGTTGTAATCTGTCATTTTCAACACTACTGAGAGAGAGAGAGAGAGGGAGAGAGAGAGAGAGAGAGAGAGAGAGAGAGAGAGAGAGAGAGAGAGAGAGAGAGAGAGAGAGAGAGAGAGTTAGAGAGAGAGTTAGAGAGAGAGAGAGAGACTCCTGTACAGAGCTGGCCCCTCTGTGGCATCCTGGGTTCAGCCCTTGAGGGTCTGTTTTCTCCTACATCTCTACTTTTTGTTTTTCATTTTTTATGCTTTGGAGGGGCTTGTGTAGCCCAGGCTGGCTTGGACTGGCTTGAATAGTTAAGGTTGGTCTTGATCTGATTCTCTTGCCTCTACCTCCAAGTGCTGGTGTTATTAGTGTATGCCCCCCATTCACCCATTGTTGTATCTTCATGATCTGCTTTCCACTCACGATTTTCTTCCCTCCATTACTTACCCTACCCAAGATCTATCCATGCTAAAATAAACACCCCCGACCTTTTCTGCCTACTTACTTCTACATTTTGTCTCCCATACGTTTCTCAATTTCTTACACCTCACTCCTCTACTCTTTAAAAGACCCACAATGATCTCCTTTTATTGAATCCAATAAATGTTTCTTAAGCCTGCCTTTGATCTTTTGGGTCCACAGATACTTTCGATTCCTCTCCCTTTGCTGACGCCTTCCCTTTGTTGCTATGACACCAAGCTCTCCTGATTGACCTCCCAATGCAATCCCTGCCTTTTCCCTCAGCTGTCGATTCCTTTCAAACAGGCTTCCAAAGCCTCCTCCCGAAGCCTGCTTCGCCTCCTATTCCAAATTCATTTCCCCTGATGATTTAGTCCACTTTGAAAAAGCATTGCAGTCCATGTGCTGATAACTTCCAGAATTATAGTTCAGACTTCTCTACTGAAACTCAGACCTATATAAATGACCATTGTGAGACCTTTTTTTTCCAAGTAGTACATACAATAGTCTTAAAATTTATGTGGCAAAAGTATAACTTACCACATAGCTGTGGCAAACCATTGATCCTCCCCTGGTCCACTGTGAATTTTCTGGCTTAGAAAATGATACCCCGAGTTCCCTCAGCTTCTCAAGTCAGAGACATATATACTTATACATATATGTGTGTGGGAGCCCATTTTCAGGTTTCCTGGTGGCTTTACCCAGCAGGTCTGCATAGAAAGGATGATTGAACCATGGGCCTGAGTGCAGGTGTCTGGGAAGGTCTGCACTTGGCTGTGCTGGGGGGAGGTCTTTTGCTCCACCCCTTGGCATTCCTTTATATACCCTAGGGCAGAGACAGTTGAGGCCCGATGGATTAAGATCCAGGCCCTCCTTCGGTTATCCTGCATTTTCTATCTGTTTCTCCCCCCTCTATTTTTCTACCTAATATCTCCTGCTGCTCCTAGTCAGGAGCACTCTGGGGAAATGTGGAGGTGGTGGGTAGCCCCTCCACACTTGTGTATGTGTGCATGCATATGGATGTAAAAATTGATAGACATTTATGTTCATGAATGATGCTCTTCTTACATCATATCACACTAAACACGAAATCCATCTTATCAGTAACCACTCTCCTAGTTACTGTTACAACTTTCCCTTGGCTCCTGGCTCCTGTGTAGTCCATCCAAACAACACCACAGCCAGACATAAATCTCCTTTGTATTCTCCCAATGTCTTTCCCGTTTTAGGAAAGGCCATCACAATCTGGATTTCATTTATCCATGTCCCATACTATACCATCTTGAGACCCTTTGCCCACAGCCACAGGTGGTGGATTCCATGGATGCTCTGCAAGTGCCATGTTCTCTTCCTTCCCCACTCTGACCACACATCTAGATGGCAGAGCTCCGTCCCAAAGCCTACCCTCCTCTGGGTAACTGCACATCACTTCCTCAGTCTTAAGTCAGAGAGCATTACCCACAAAAAATCTTCTCTGTCCCTCTGTGAGGGTCTATGTGACATCATAACCTCTCCCCACCACACACACACACACACACACACACACACACACACACACACATACAAACACACTCAAGGCTAGGCCCAATCTTAAAAAAAAACAGTTTTGAGTGAATAAAGAGCTCATGAGCTCATTTATTATTTATTATTATTCCACAGACAGACTTTTGTTATACAAGTATTTATGTCACATTCATACTTCATTTCCAAGTAAATATGGATGAAAAGGAAATCTTATCACCTCTGCTTAAGAAGGATATCCATTTTAAATCAGCAATTCAAACTTGTGATACTCTCTCATCATGTGGAGCAGATGGGACTATGGACCCAGGGTATGGTTTAATGTGATTTTACTCAGGCAGGCCAGAAGCTGAGAACCAGAACACTGGTTGCTTGTCATCAGTTGAAAGGTCCATGGGCTAATGATCCCTAAGGGAAGCCTCCCCAGTCACAGATGCTCACCTGTTGCTCATGTTCTCTGGCTGTCTGGTTCATAGACGCTGTGTACTAAGTACCTACGACTTTAAAGAGAGGTGCCAGTACAAGAGTCTGGAAAAATGCATGGCCACTATTTCTGCAAGCAGCTTAGCACAAAGGAAATGCTGAGAGCAGAACCCTGATTGAACACTGCACTGAATCCTTAGAAAAATTCAAATTTCTGCTTTTAGTGGAAACTTTTCTTCTTCTATTTAATGTACAAATTAAAAAGTTATTTAACTCAGCCCCTCTCACAGACACGATGTTAAGTACTCTCTGGTCTAAGCAAAAGCTAACAGGCTTCTTATCCATCCTTTGGTTCTTCTTTGGGTAACTGACCTTTCCTCTCTGTGACTCCATGCAGAGTCTTCAGGTCTATTCAGAGATCAGCCTGGTGACTTCCTCTGCAGTACTAAGATGTCACACAGTTTATTTTATCATAGAAGTGGCATTACAACCTGAGCATAAAAAGAACCACTGACACTTCCTGCCTCACGCTGCACAGGTACCAAGTGAACAACCTACACTCCAGGATGCCCTACTTGGCCAACTTGTTGAGAAAAAGTAGGTTAGCTGCCACCGGGTGGGGCTGACAGAGAACACGTAGGCTATGAAGTTAAATTTGCATTTCAGACAAGCAGGTAATAATTTTTAGTATAAGTATGTCTGTATGATATTTGGTACATCCATACCAACAAGTATTCACTATTCAGCCGAATTCAGATTTAACTACATGGCTTACCATTTTACTTATTAAATTCCAGCTGTGAGGGCTACTACCAGAAGGTCATTTCAAAAGTCACCTTTCCAGCCAGGTCCCACACACATTTTCTCTATGTGTTTGGTAAGGTCCCATGTAGCCCATGCTGGACACTAACTATGTAGGCAAGGATGACCTTAAACTTGTGATCCCCCTGCCTCGAGCTCACAAGTGTTAGGATTACAGGACTGTGCCACCATTTCCAGATAACATGCTAGTGACTGGACTCAGGGCTCTGTGCTAGGCAAGCACTGCACCAGCTCAGCTGCATCCCAATGGATGGCCATGTCTTGAGAAACCCCACTGAAAGAATTTATCACAGACACGCAACATGAAGGCTCCTGTTTCTCCAATCCACACTCGAGTGAGAGCTCACCTCCCTAGTTTTCTGTGGAGGGGGTGTTGTTCAGAATTCAGAGTTCGGAGATTCGAACATGAACGTACACTCATAGCTGCTGGCTTTTTGGTGGGCTCCCAGTTTTACTGTTTTCTTTAGCTACAAGCCCAGAACTCTATATGCTACTTTAAAATCTTAGTAAAAAGAATTTTAAATAGACATTTTCTTTGGGAGTTCACCAAGTGTTGCTAAGCTTGGTTGGGTAAGAGATTGTTTCTGGTCCTGTTGTCTTTCTTTATAACTGTTGCTGCCGTTTAAGCCATGGCTGTCCTAATCAGCAACTGCAACTCATCTGCTACCAGCAGTGGTTTGGCTACAAAGGCTGCAGCCTGAGGGGATTCCGTTCTTTCAGGCACCGACTCTTTCGAAGTTACCAAGGGAACTCATCTAAATCTCTGTCCCTCTAAAGAACTCAAGATTCAAAGGTTGAGGTGGAATTCTGCTCCTCAAAGAGGGTGAATAGTAAGTTGCTCACTCTCCTTGCTAGTCTCCTGGAAAGCCCTGGTCCACCTCCCAGTCCGTACTTAAGGCCATTCTCCCCATGGCTCCTCTCTACCACTTCCTGTCAGCTAGTTGCTGACTCATCCTCCTGACTGCAGGTGAGTTTTATTTAATCAAACAAATGTGACACATCTTTGCATCATTAAACAAATGTTCCATAGCATAAACAAACGTAACACACCTTAAAATAAATATTCTACAACATGGTCCTTTCTCAGAAACCCCAAAGGTGATTTAAATAGTCTTTTAAGCAATAGCTACAACATGATTCTAAGCAAGATTATGGCTAACTAAAGAATGAAGATAAGGGTGTGAATATGCAGAAAAAGAATTAGCTGCTGGAAATGTCTACAAGTCCATAACATTGGAGATGCCTCTGGACACCCATGTGTGGCAAGGTATAGATTTATAGAAATGGGTTAATTTAAGATATAAGAACAGTTAACAAGAAGCCTGAGCCATTAGGCCAAACAGTTTAAATAATATAAGCGTCTGTGTGTTCATTTTATAAGTGGGCTGTCGGACTGCCAGGGCTTGGTGGGCTGGAGAGAAAACTCTCTAGCCACAGGTCTTGAACATCATAATGATGTGAGGCAACTCCTTATAATTATCATCTATTTATCTATGATCTATTTTTCTAGAATCTATTTATCTATTGTCTATCTTTCCATAATCTATTATTTGTTATCTATCTATCTTTTATCCTCTCTCTTTCAACTGTTTAGCCATCATGTATATCATGTATTATCTGTCATCTATCTAATCTCCAGTTGGCTCTACTTCTCTGACTACCACTCCCTTCTTTGACTCCAGGTTTGCAAAGGCTATAATCATTGTGGAAATAATAGTCTGAAAAAGGAAAGGCCTCAGTGTCCATGAAAATGATGCTCAGTCTGCTGTGTATCTTTCAAATAAGCTGAGATAAGGTGCCTTTCCTTATTCTCAGCATGGGAACTTAAAAGAGGGGCAAGTGATTGGGAAGAATAGGCTATAGCTGGTTTGATGTAAACAGAAATCACTGTGTTGTGATAATCAAGGAGACTCACAGACTAGACTAGCTATGCAGAGAACTGACCTTGACACAAAACAGCCAATCACAAAGCTCTTGTAACCCTCCAGTGGATGTCTGTGAGTGAAGAGCAAAGATAGAAAAATAGTTCAAGGACAAAAACCACGGAGACATTTAAAGTAGAAATCTGTAAAAACAGAGACAGATATAATATGATGGACCCAGCTCTTGGCAACCCCTGAGAGCCAACTCCTTGTTCAGTGGCATCATGTGTGTATCAAGAAGGTGGCAATCATAGGGATGGTTACATAGAGAAAATAACAAATATTACATATCTGTGCTTCTTTTTTATTTTCTACCCCTCAATTCTTTGTTTGAGAGGCATTTTAATAACACAATAGAGGAAGTATGTGAGGGAACAGTACTAGACTAAAGACTGCAGGGCTCCTTTGAAGGTAGAGTCCACGTAGGCTGGCCAGGGGTCAGGATGTGCTCTTTGAAGCAGAGAAGGCAGATTCAGAAGTAGACTGGAAAGAACTATCTGCCATAATCTCACCAGATCTCAAAGCCTACCTATTAGAATCTAGTTCAGGATGGAAAGCTAAGAATTTTATTTCAAATTTTATCAAAACCAAGAAAGGGGAATGTATGAAAAGTTTAGTAATATTTACAAATCACTATGCCATGAATTTGTCCATTTTTATTTTTGTTGTATTTTCTTCCCAAAGTCTCTTGAAAATTTCAAATCCTATGCTTGCTGTTCTAATATAATTTCTAGCCTTAGTCATAAAACTTCCAAATGAAGTTGTCAGAACTGGTACAGGATATGGGAGGAAACACCAAAGCAGGCAAAAAAAGGATGAAATGTTAAACTTCAACTACTTCAGAGAGAAGCTAGTAATCACCCCACCAAGCAGAGCTACACCTGGAGTTTGCAAACCATCCCCCAGGAACTGCACAAGACACAACAGCAGAAGTCTGAAACACAGTAATGAAGGCTCAGCTGGCATCCTCAGGGATAGCCCTTGAATTTGCCCAACAATATCAGAATTGTTCATTAATTTGCTTTTTCTGTAACTTCAAGACAAGGATGAACCTTAAACACTGTGTTTGTATAGACAAGCAGATAATTGCTTTTGCAGTGTAACAGGAGGTAATTGCTAAGCTTATTCCAAAGAATAAAGGTAAAAAGAAGACATTTTCTGTACAAGTTTTGCAGTCCTGTAAAGAATTTTAAGAACGACTCTAATTATCAAACTCCCCCATTTGCACAATGAGCGCATTTGACCTCTTGGCTTGAAGAAGCTACTTTATTTATGAGTGCAAATATGACATTAATTTTACAGGATGTCTAAAATAATATTTAGGGATTATATCATGCATAAGTATGTGGTACATTTATTTATAAGCTGTTTTTTCTGCTCAGAGCATATATAAAATCCTTCTTTGGGGACAAAAAAAATTGTTCAATGGTTGAGAGTACATACTACTGTTTCAGAGGACTGGAGTTCTGTTCCTTGCACCCACATGCAGTGATTCACATCTGTAATTGCAGATCCAGGAGATCTGAGGCCTCCTTCTGGCTCCTCAAGTTCCAATATCCACGTGTACAGACACACAGAGAAACATACACACATACACATAAGCAATAAATTAAAAAAACTTGTAAAAATAAAACCCTTCATTGATTTTTATTAAAAAAAATCATTTCAACTATAATTCAACAATATCTCCACTTTAAGGTATATATAGATCAATAATTTTAATAACGATAAATTATGTCAATAATTTTCAATTTATCTATTCTTTGATAATTTCATATAAGTATACAATGTATTTTGTTCAACACCTACATCCTCAGTCATCTCCAAGAGCCCCACCATCTAACAGTGAATTATTTTGAAGTTTAAATGATAGTGAGGAAGAATCACCCAGTTTGTTAATCGAAAAACTGAAGTCCAAATTTTAGCCCTAGGTATTTCTAATACTGAGATACATTTCTTCCCTGAAAAAGAAATACCCACCTGGTACCTAGTGACTGAAGGTCATAAAATATTAAAGTAGATGAGATATTTAAAAATGCAAGCAGATTGTGGATAACGCAGGTTTACTGAAAGCAAAAACCTCTGATGCCTGTGCAACACTGCCTTCTTTCAAGATCCCCTCAACTAGGGCCATCTTCTGTCCCTAATCCTTCTGCCTAAATTCTTGCTAAACTGCTTTAACAGAACAGGAACTGACCCTTCAAGACAAACAACGGTCTCTACAACACTTTCTACCTGCAAGTGTTCGTTTCTAACCCATGGTCACTGTCTCATCCATGTGAATATTTTCCTGTTCACTGGCTCAGGAGGAAACTGCATCACTTTGTTAAAGGTTTTAGAGGATCTGGATTGTGTTTGCCTGGCACCTGTGATAAAGCACCCTGTTCTCTTCTGGTATACGAACGGTCTTTATACACACCAGCAAAGAGTATTGCAGCTCTATTTCTACGCTTACAGCCTTGCTTTAAATTATTTGCTTTTAATATTATTTCACATTTCTGTAACAATAACCCTTGGTATATCAACTTTTTTACATGAATTTCAGAAGGTTTCTAAGCTGACATGATTTATTCTACTTTACACTGACCTATGTCTGAAAACCACTTATCAATATGCAAATTAAATCAACATAAAGACACTATTGCATGTAATTCTCTCTGTTCAGTTCCCAGGGACGACTTCATGTGGAGTTGTGCAGTATACGACCCACGTGGACATCCATGATGGAGTCATCTGTTTAAGGGTACCACTTCTCTACAATTATAAACCAATGTAAGAGCCAACCACTTAGACCTGTGCCTTCAACAATGTCTATTACTGACATTTCTTAAACTATATACATAGGTGATAGATGATAGATAGATAGATAGATAGATAGATAGATAGATAGATAGATAGATAGATAGATAGATAGATAGATAGATAATAGATACATAGATGATATCTAGGCAGGTAAATAGATAGACAGATAGATTAGATAGATAGATAGATAGATAGATAGATAGATAGATAGATAGATAGACAGATAGATAGATTGCAGGTAAATAAATAGATCATATATAGGCAGGTAGATAGATAATAGGTAATAGGTAGGTAGGTAGGTAGATAGATAGATAGATAGATAGATAGATAGATAGATAGATAGATAGATAGATAGATAGATAAAAGTTTTACCCTAAAATGAGGTCACTGTCCCTACTGGACACACAGGCAAACAGATAAAAAGTCCAGTACCAAGAATGTATTATGTCTTTTAGAGTGTTGCCAAATCAGGCCTCATAGACTAGCAAACATTAGTTCTTTTTTACACTCCAGGACGTGATGCCAGGACTCTGCTTCTGAACGTATACTTGAGACACCAATCAGTCTGGTATGGATCTAGAAACTTCATCCCTACTGGCTAGGTTTCATAGTTTGGGAAGATGCTATATACTCCATGGGAGGAGAACAGTAACATTAATCTTACTCAGAATAATTGTGAATGTGGTGATATTTTATTTGTGCTGAAATGTGATATTTTATTTGTACATTAATAAATAAAGCCTGCTGGAGATGGGGAGGGGGAAGGACAGCCATTTTAAGTAAACAAGAAGTCAGGCAGCACACACCCTTAATTCCTTAGTGGGTAGGATCTGTGTGTTCAAGGCCACACCAGGGAACAGAGCCAATCATGGTGACACACAGTTTTAATCCCAGTACCAACCATAGAGACCTGGAGGTCTGTACAGACAGTGACAGAGCTGTGTAGGAAGAAGTGAGGTAGCTTGGCTAAGAGCCAATGAGAGGGCAGAAAAGCAAGGCATATAAGCCTAGGCAGACAGGAAGTTGTGCTCTTTGGAAGCTGCAGAGTTGATGAGGTGAGGTTAGCTTGTGGCTTTCCATATTTCCCTGATCTCTCTAAGGCTTTAACACAAATTTCTGGCTCTGTGTTTTTTATTTAATAAGACCATTTAGAAATTCGGCTACATGTGAACTCTGTGAGCTACAATTGCCTGGCAAGATATGTCAACTGTGCAATATTGGAACAATTGTTATGGGAGTACTCAACCACTTCCTGACTGGATATAAGACCCACTCAACAAAGGAAATCCATGACAGGAACAGTTATCATGCCCAAGAACCCATGACTAGACAAGCCATAGACCCTAAGGGAGAACCTACCACTATTATCCTAGTAAACGAACATAATATAAAGCCAACCCCCAATGACTCATCATTACACCCACAGATTAGTGCATCTCTCATCCCTTATCAGAGAAGCTTCTTTTGGCAGCATATGGCAATTAACACAGAGACCCTCAGCTGGTCAAGATACAATGAATAAGAGACTGCAGAATGCCCAGTCTTCAACATGTACATTATGTTTCCTCTTGCCAAGGTTCAAAGATCATTGTGAAGAGGCAGGCAAAAGGAGAGCCAGTCATGGTAGGTGATGGTGACGAATGGGAACTAGTGCTTTTCAGACATGGCATGGTAATTGTACATTTGAACTCACAGTGATCGTAACAGCATGCCACAGGACCTGGGCAAGCTCAAGCTAGACAAAATTCCGGCATGGAGAGGGGAGGTAGGCACAGATCTGTACTCATAGCCATTCATAGATGCTGAGAGAGAGAGAGAGAGAGACAATTTTCTTTAAGGCTATGTCCACTGATAGGTCGGCCATGCTCCAGCAGATGGCCACTTACCAAAGAGCATACAGGCAGAACAAATTGGAAGCTATGGGCTTGAAATGAGGACACAAAGTGGGCTGGACAACAACGAGGATAAATCCAAAAGGAGTTGAGCGTAGGGAGGGCACTATGATCAACATACATTGTATAAAATGATACAAAGCATTAACAAAATATTTTTCAAAGGTAAGAACATACAACATATATAGATAATAAATTTTAAAGCATAAATTAATTAAAATTATTAGAAGATAATTTAGTAAAACTGGCTCAAAAAGAATTAACTCCTAAAGGATGCTCATGCTTTGTTATAGTAGGCTTTTCCAAGGAATGTAAGACATGCAAAATTTTAAAATTCAATCAATGTCATCTGCCACAATAATGTTAACAGAGATAAATTATATGATCATTTTAATTGATGTAAGAAAACACTAGACAATGTCTTATATTTGATTATTATCTGAAATATCTGTCAGAAAAATTAGAAAAGAAGAAACTACCTCAATGTAATTAACAAAAGTTACAATACACCTGCAACTCATATCACATTGAGCACTGAAAGCTTGATGTTTAACTCTTGTCATGGTTTGAATGAGAAATGTCCCCTAGAAGCTGGGATATTTGAATACTTGCTCACCAGTTGATAGCACTGTTTTGGAAGGTTTTGGAGGTACAACCTTGCTCGGGAAGTACATAGGTAGCAGGCTTTGAAATTATATGTTATATAGGGTCCCAGACGTTAGTAGGCCTCCAAACATTAGCACCACTCACTCCATGATGGAAGTACCATTCAGGCTGTAAAACTCAGCACGTAGAAAACCTAAAGAGACTGCAGAGCTGTTCAATGGGACATGAACAACTTACCTTTGTCTCTGTGGTGACTACAATGGATGCTTTCAAAATTGTTTACTATGTCAAAACCATTTATCAGCCTTAGAATACTGAAGACCTGTGGATATCTGTATATCAGAATAGTAGCAGAGATGAGCCAGTAGGAAGAACGTAGCAAGAGGAACAGACAAGCTTATCAAACAGCGGAGGCTGCAGACACCTCCGCCCAGTTGACCCTTCCAACTCACCTTAAGACATACCTCACCCAATTTTATACAAGAGAAACACAGAGCCAAGGTGAAACTGTTTGCATCAGTGGTGGGCCCTTTTGCCATAAGAAATGAAATTTACTAATCATTTTGGGTGCAATTTGTAAATGATGGCCATGATCGATTGTCTGGAGCAGAGGAACCAGGGCCAAATTTGCATAAAGTTTAAAAACAGGTTGAACTGAATTACAGTGCAGCTATCTTTAGAAAATGGAAAATGGGAGCTGATTGAA